>NC_092235.1:11845390-11850390 GCF_036320965.1 Panulirus ornatus | reverse complement strand
TGAGTGAGTGTGTTAGTAGTTTTCATGCACGAGACCGGGTTATAGTGATGGGTGATTTGAATGCAAAGATGAGTAAATTAGCAGTTGAGGGAATAATTGGTGTACATGGGGTGTTCAGTGTTGTAAATGGAAATGGTGAAGAGCTTGTAGATTTGTGTGCTGAAACAGGACTGGTGATTAGGAATACCTGGTTTAGAAAGAGAGATATACATAAGTATATGTATGTAAGTAGGAGAGATGGCCAGAGGGCGTTATTGGATTATGTGTTGATTGATAGGCGCGTGAGAGACTTTTGGATGTTAATTTGCTGAGAGGTGCAACTGGAGGGATGTCTGATCATTATCTTGTGGAAGCAAAGGTGAAGATTTGTAGAGGTTTTCAGAAAAGAAGAGAGAATGTTAGGGTGAAGAGAGTGGTGAGAGTAAGTGAGCTTGGGAAGGAGACTTGTGTCAGGAAATACCAGGAGAGACTGAGTGCAGAATAGAAAAAGGTGAGAGCAAAGGACGTACGGGGAGTAAGGGAGGAATGGGATGTATTTAGGGAAGCAGTGATGGCTTGCGCAAAAGGATGCTTGTGGCATGAGAAGCGTGGGAGGTGGGCAGATTAAAAAGGGTAGTGAGTGGTGGGATGAAGAAGTAAGATCATTAGTGAAAGAGCAGAGAGAGGCATTTGGACGATTTTTTGTAGGGAAATAGTGCAAATGACTGGGAAATGTATAAAAGAAAGAGGCAGGAGGTCAAGAGAAAATTGCAAAAGGTGAAAAAGAGGGCCAATGAGAGTTAGGGTGAGAGAGTATCATTAGATTTTAGGGAGAATAAAAAGATGTTTTGGAAGGAGGTAAATAAAGTGCGTAAGGCAAGAGAACAAATGGAAACATCGGTGAAGGCGGCTAATGGGAAGGTTTTAACAAGTAGTGGTGATGTGAGGAGATGGAGTGAGTATTTTGAAGATTTGTTAAATGTGTTAGATGATAGAATGGCAGATATAGGGTGTTTTGGTCGAGGTGGTGTGCGAAGTGAGAGGGTTAGGCAGAATGATTTGGTGAACAGAGAAGAGGTAGTAAAAGCTTTGCGGAAGATGAAAGCCGAAAAGGCAGCGGGTTTAGATGGTATTGCAATGGAATTTATTAAAAAAGGGGGTGACTCTGTTGTTGACTGGTTGGTAAGGATATTTAATGTATGTATGACTTATGGTGAGGTGCCTGAGGATTGGCGGAATGCTTGCATAGTGCCACTGTAGAAAGGCAAAGGGGATAAAGGTGAGTGCTCAAATTACAGAGGTATAAGTTTGTTGAGTATTCCTGGGAAATTATATGGGAGGGTATTGATTGAGAGAGTGAAAGCATGTACAGAGCATCAGATTGGGGAAGAGCAATGTGGTTTCAGAAGTGGTAGAGGATGTGTGGATCAGGTGTTTACTTTGAAGAATGTATGTGAGAAATACTTAGAAAAACAAATTAATTGTATGTAGCAATTATGGATCTGGAGAAGGCATATGATAGAGTTGATAGAGATGCTCTGTGGAAGGTATTAAGAGTATATGGTGTGGGAGGCAAGTTGTTAGAAGCAGTGAAAAGATTTTATCGAGGATGTAAGGCATGTGTACGAATAGTAAGAGTGGAGAGTGATTGGTTCTTAGTGAATGTCGGTTTGCGGCAGGGGTGCGTGATGTCTCTATGGTTGTTTAACTTGTTTATGGATGGGGTTGTTAAGGAGATGAATGCAAGAGTTTTGGAGAGAGGGGCAAGTATGCAGTCTGTTGTGGATGAGATGGCTTGGGAAGTGATTCAGTTGTTGTTCGCTGATGATACAACACTCATGGCTGATTCGGGTGAGAAACTGCAGAAGGTGGTGACTGAGTTTGGTAAAGTGTGTGAAAGAAGAAAGCTGAGAGTGAATGTGAATAAGAGCAAGGTTAATACGTACAGTAACGTTGAGGGACAAATCAATTGGGAGGTAAGTTTGAATGGAGAAAAACTGGAAGAAGTGAAGTGTTTTAGATATCTAGGAGTGGATTTGGAGCGGATGGAACCGTGGAAGCGGAAGTGAGTCACAGGGTGGGGGAGGGGGCGAAAGTTCTGGGAGCGTTGAATAATGTGTGGAAGGCGAGAACATTATCTCGGAATGCAAAAATGGGTATGTTTGAAGGAATAGTGGTACCAACAATGTTATATAGTGCGAGGCGTGGGCTATAGGTAAAATTGTGCAGAGGAGGGTGAATGCATTGGAAATGAGATGTTTGAGGGCAATATGTGGTGTGAGTGGTTTGATCGAGTAAGTAATGAAAGAGTAAGAGAGATGTGTGGTAATAAAAAGAGTGTGGTTGAGAGAGCAGAAGAGGGTGTGTTGAAATGGTTTGGTCACATGGAGAGATTAAGTGAGGAAAGATTGACAAAAAGGATATATGTGGCAGAGGTGGAGGGAACGAGAAGTGGGAAACCAAATTGGAGGTGGAAGTATGGAGTGAAAAAGATTTTGAGCGATCGGGGCGTGCAAGGTGAACAGGCGTGGAAGGAACAGAGTAAATTGGAATGATGTGGACGTGTTGTCAGTGGATTGAACCAGGGCATGTGAAGCGTTTGGGGTAAACCATGGAAAGTTTTGTAGGGCCTGGATGTGGAAAGGGAGCTGTGGTTTCGATGCATTATACATGACAGCTAGAGACTGAGTGTGAACGAATGTGGCCTTTTGTTGTCTTTTCCTAGCGCTACCTCGCGCGCATGCGGGGATGGGGGGGTTGTCATTTCATGTGTCATTTCATGTGTGGCGGCGTGGCGACGGGAATGAATAAAGGCAGCAATATGAATTATGTACATGTGTATATATGTTTATGTCTGTATATGTATATATATATATATACATATATATATATATATATATATATATATATATATATATATATATATATATATAGATAGATAGATAGATAGATGGATAGATATAGATATAGATATATAGATATATTTCATTGTACCTTTGTTTTGATGTTTGCAGTATTAAAGGCCTAGCGTTGAGTGAGCTCTATTATGTAGAGCGAGGTATTGTTTTCTGTATTTTAGGTCGTTAATGATAATGATCCAACTTTTAGTTTACCAATCATTTGATGGTCGTAATAAATGTATATGTGGCCAAACTGCATCACTCTGCTGCATGTGTCATAAGCTCTGGTAGTGTCTCTGACCAGACCATCAGTTGATCTGTGGACAATCTTCCTCTGGTTGCACCATGTTCCCAAATCTCGTGTTAATGGCATTTACATTTTCTTTTATTGCCTCTTGTACGGGTGAACCATATGTCCGCTGGGTTTCTGATGTGAATGATGAGGAGAACGCATCCCGGGGCTGAGTTCTGTGGTGTCCCATGTAATATCGCGATTTGTTTACATTTGTTTTCTCAATGTGTCACTTGCCAGTCCTCGACATACGATATTGTGTCGACATCTTTGTGCAAGTTGAAGGAAGTATAAGATTTAAGGTCGTTTTGCAACCCAGATATTAGATACATACTTACGAGATTGTTTTCTCAAGTTGGGTCAACATCATACCTGACTGCATCACCAGGTTAAGCTAGGCTAGGCTGGGCTAGGCTAGGATAGGCTAGGCTAGGATAGGATAGGATAGGATAGGCTAGGCTAGGCTAGGCTAGGCTAGGCTAGGCTAGTAAAGGCTAGGCTAGGCTAGGCTAGGCTAGATATCACGTTATTGTCTTCAACAAATCTGGCCATTAAGTTTATCCTTATCTCGCGTTATTCTCTGCCCTAAATGTACTGCTTTACTAGTACTAAGGAAACCATTGCATTATTATTACATCATAGTGTGTGAAAGAAGAAAGTTAAGAGTAAATGTGAATAAGATCAAGGTTATTAGGTACAGTAGGGTTGAGGGTCAAGTCAATTGGGAGGTAAGTTTGAATGGAGAAAAACTGGAGGAAGTAAAGTGTTTTAGATATCTGGGAGTGGATCTGGCAGCGGATGGAACCATGGAAGTGGAAGTGAATCATAGGGTGGGGGAGGGGGCGAAAATCCTGGGAGCCTTGAAGAATGTGTGGAAGTCGAGAACATTATCTCGGAAAGCAAAAATGGGTATGTTTGAAGGAGTAGAGGTTCCAACAATGTTGTATGGTTGCGAGGCGTGGGCTATGGATAGAGTTGTGCGCAGGAGGGTGGATGTGCTGGAAATGAGATGTTTGAGGACAATGTGTGGTGTGAGGTGGTTTGATCGAGTAAGTAATGTAAGGGTAAGAGAGATGTGTGGAAATAAAAAGAGCGTGGTTGAGAGAGCAGAAGAGGGTGTTTTGAAATGGTTTGGGCACATGGAGAGAATGAGTGAGGAAAGATTGACCAAGAGGATATATGTGTCGGAGGTGGAGGGAACGAGGAGAAGTGGGAGACCAAATTGGAGGTGGAAAGATGGAGTGAAAAAGATTTTGAGTGATCGGGGCCTGAACATGCAGGAGGGTGAAAGGCGGGCAAGGAATAGAGTGAATTGGATCGATGTGGTATACCGGGGTTGACGTGCTGTCAGTGGATTGAATCAGGGCATGTGAAGCGTCTGGGGTAAACCATGGAAAGCTGTGTGGGGCCTGGATGTGGAAAGGGAGCTGTGGTTTCGGGCATTATTGCATGACAGCTAGAGACTGAGTGTGAACGAATGAGGCCTTTGTTGTCTTTTCGTAGCGCTACCCCGCACACATGAGGGGGGAGGGGAATGGTATTCCATGTGTGGCGAGGTGGCGATGTGAATGAATAAAGGCAGACAGTGTGAATTGTGTGCATGTGTATGTATGTATGTGTCTGTGTGTGTATATATATGTGTACATTGATATGTATAGGTATGTATATTTGCGTGTGTGGACGTGTGTGTATATACATGTGTATGGGGGTGGGTTGGGCCATTTCTTTCGTCTGTTTCCTTGCGCTACCTCGCAAACGCGGGAGACAGAGACAAAGCAAAATAAATAAATAGTGCTAAATTATCTCCACTTTGGTCATATATATATATA
>NC_092235.1:11841472-11843972 GCF_036320965.1 Panulirus ornatus | reverse complement strand
ACTTGCCTCCCACACCATATATTCTTAATACCTTCCACAGAGCATCTCTATCAACTCTATCATATGCCTTCTCCAGATCCATAAATGCTACATACAAATCAATTTGCTTTTCTAAGTATTTCTCACATACATTCTTCAAAGCAAACACCTGATCCACACATCCTCTACCACTTCTGAAAGCACACTGCTCTTCCCCAATCTGATGCTCTGTACATGCCTTCGCCCTCTCAATCAATATCCTCCCATATAATTTACCAGGAATACTCAACAAACTTATACCTCTGTAATTTGAGCACTCACTCTTATCCCCTTTGCCTTTGTACAATGGCACTATGCACGCATTCCGCTAATCCTCAGGCACCTCACCATGAGTCATACATACATTAAATAACCTTACCAACCAGTCAACAATACAGTCACCCCCTTTTTTGATAAATTCCACTGCAATACCATCCAAACCTGCTGCCTTGCCGGCTTTCATCTTCAGCAAAGCTTTTACTACCTCTTCTCTGTTTACCAAATCATCTTCCCTAACCCTCTCACTTTGCACACCACCTCGACCAAAACACCCTATATCTGCCACTCTATCATCAAACACATTCAACAAACCTTCAAAATACTCACTCCATATATATATATATATATATATATATATATATATATATATATATATATATATATATATATATATGTGTGTGTGTGTGTGTGTATGTGTTGCGTGTGTATGTGTTGCGTGTGTATGTGTGTGTGTATGTGTGTGTGTGTGTGTGTGTGTGTGTGTGTGTGTGTGTGTGTGTGTGTGTGTGTGCGTATGTGCGTGCGTGTATATGTGTATGTATGTGTGTATGTATATGTGTGTCTATGTGTGTTTATGCGTGTGTATGTGTGTATTTAGGAATGGGATGTATTTAGGGAAGCAGTGATGGCTTGCGCAAAAGATGCTTGTGGCATGAGAAGCGTGGGAGGTGGGTTTATTAGAAAGGGTAGCGAGTGGTGGGATGAAGAAGTAAAATTATTAGTGAAAGAGAAGAGAGAGGCATTTGGACGATTTTTGCAGGGAAAAAATGCAAATGAGTGGGAGATGTATAAAAGAAAGAGGCAGGAGGTCAAGAGAAAGGTGCAAGAGGTGAAAAAGAGGGCAAATGAGAGTTGGGGTGAGAGAGTATCATTAAATTTTAGGGAGAATAAAAAGATGTTTTGGAAGAAGGTAAATAAAGTGCGTAAGACAAGGGAGCAAATGAGAACTTCAGTGAAGGGGGCTAATGGGGAGGTGATAACAAGTAGGGGTGATGTGAGAAGGAGATGGAGTGAGTATTTTGAAGGTTTGTTGAATGCGTTTGATGATAGAGTGGCAGATACAGGGTGTTTTGGTCGAGGTGGTGTGCAAAGTGAGAGGGTTAGGGAAAATGATTTGGTAAATAGAGAAGAGGTAGTAAAAGCTTTACGGAAGATGAAAGCTGGCAAGGCAGCAGGTTTGGATGGTACTGCAGTGGAATTTATTAAAAAAAGGGGGTGACTGTATTGTTGACTGGCTGGTAAGGTTATTTAATGTATATATGTCTCATGGTGAGGTGCCTGAGGATTGGCGGAATGCTTGCATAGTGCCATTGTACAAAGGCAAAGGGGATAAGAGTGAATGCTCAAATTACAGAGGTATACGTTTGTTGAGTATTCCTGGTAAATTATATGGGAGGGTATTGATTGAGAGGGTGAAGGCATGTACAGAGCATCAGATTGGGGAAGAGCAGTGTGGTTTCAGAAGTGGTAGAGGATGTGTGGATCAGGTGTTTGCTTTGAAGAATGTATGTGAGAAATACTTAGAAAAGCAAATGGATTTGTATGTAGCATTTATGGATCTGGAGAAGGCATATGATAGAGTTGATAGAGATGCTCTGTGGAAGATATTAAGAATATATGGTGTGGGAGGCAAGTTGTTAGAAGCAGTGAAAAGTTTTTATCGACGATGTAAGGCATGTGTACGTGTAGGAAGAGAGGAAAGTGATTGGTTCTCAGTGAATATAGGTTTGCGGCAGGGGTGTGTGATGTCTCCATGGTTATTTAATTTGTTTATGGATGGAGTTGTTAGGGAGGTGAATGCAAGAGTTTTGGAAAGAGGGGCGAGTATGCGGTCTGTTTTAGATGAGAAAGCTTGGGAGGAGAGTCAGTTGTTGTTCGCTGATGATACAGCGCTGGTGGCTGATTCATGTGAGAAACTGCAGAAGCTGGTGACTGAGTTTGGTACAGTGTGTGAAAGAAGAGAGTTAAGAGTAAATGTGAATAACAGCAAGGTTATTAGGTACAGTAGGGTTGAGGGTCAGGTCAATTGGGAGGTAAGTTTGAATGGAGAAAAACTTGAGGAAGTAAAGTGTTTTAGATATCTGGGAGTGGATCTGGCAGCGGATGGAACCATGGAAGTGGAAGTGAACCATAGGGTGGGGGAGGGGGCGAAAATTCTGGGAGCCTTGAAGAATGTGTGGAAGTCGAGAACATTATCTCGGAA
>NC_092235.1:11833972-11836472 GCF_036320965.1 Panulirus ornatus | reverse complement strand
TACTTTATGACGATTTATAGATTACTTTATGACGATTTATATATTACTTAGTGACGATTTATAGGTTACTTTATGACGATTTATAGGTTACTTTATGGCGATTTATAGGTTCCTTTATGACGATTTATAGGTTACTTTATGACGATTTATAGATTACTTAATGATTTATAGGTTACTTTTTGACGATTTATAGGTTACTTTATGACGATTTATAGGTTACTTTATGACGATTAATAGGTTACTTTATGACGATTTATAGATTACTTAATGACGATTTATAGGTTACTTTATGACGATATATAGATTACTTAATGACGATTTATAGGTTACTTTATGACGATTTATAGATTATTTAATGTCGATTTATAGGTTACTTTATGAAAATTTATAGATTACTTAATGACGATTTGTAGGTTACTTTATGACGATATATAGATTACTTAATGACGATTTATAGGTTACTTTATGACGATTTATAGGTTAGTTTATGCCGATTTATAGGTTACTTTATTGCGATTTATAGATTACTTAATGACGATTTATAGGTTACTTTATGACGATTTGTAGGTTACTTTATGAAGATTTATAGGTTACTTTATCACTTTTATAGATTACTTAATGACAATTTATAGGTTATGACGATTTATAGATTACTTTATGACGATTCATAGGCTACTTTATGACGATTTATAGGTTACTTTATGACGATTTATTGGTTACTTTATGACGATTTATAGATTACTTTATGACGATTTATAAGTACTTTATGACGAATTATAGGTTCCTTTATGACGATTTATGGGTTCCTTTATGACGATTCATAGGTTACTTTATGACCATTCATAGGCTACTTTATGACGATTTAGAGGGTTATTTTATGACGATTAAGAGGGTTATTTTATGACGATTTACAGATTACTTAATGACGATTTGTAGGTTACTTTATGACGATATATAGATTACTTAATGACGATTTATAGGTTACTTTATGACGATTTATAGGTTAGTTTATGCCGATTTATAGGTTACTTTATGACGATTTATACATTACTTAATGACGATTTATAGGTTACTTTATGATGATTTATAGATTACTTTATGACGATTTATAGGTTACTCTATGGCGATTTATAGATTACTTTATGACGAATTATAGGTTACTTTATGACGATTCATAGGCTACTTTATGACGATTTATAGATTACTTTATCAAAATTTATAGATTACTTAATGACGATTTGTAGGTTACTTTATGACGATATATAGATTACTTAATGAGGATTTATAGGTTACTTTATGACGATTTATAGGTTAGTTTATGCCGATTTATAGGTTACTTTATGACGATTTATACATTACTTAATGACGATTTATAGGTTACTTTATGACGATTTATAGGTTACTTTATGACGATTTATAGATTACTTTATGACGAATTATAGGTTACTTTATGACGATTCATAGGCTACTTTATGACGATTTATAGATTACTTTATGACGATTCATAGGTTACTTTATGACGATTTATAGGTTACTTTATGGCGATCTATAGGTTACTTTATGATGATTTATAGATAACTTTATGACGATTTATAGATTACTTAATGACGATTTGTAGGTTACTTTATGACGATTTATAGGTTACTTTATGATGATTTATAGATTACTTTATGACGATTTATAGATTACTTAATGACGATTTGTAGGTTACTTTATGACGATTTATAGGTTACTTTATGATGATTTATAGATTACTTTATGACGATTTATAGATTACTTAATGACGATTTGTAGGTTACTTTATGACGATATATAGATTACTTAATGACGATTTATAGGTTACTTTATGACGATTTATAGGTTAGTTTATGCCGATTTATAGGTTACTTTATGACGATTTATACATTACCCTAATGACGATTTATAGGTTACTTTATGACGATTTATAGGTTACCTTATGACGATTAATAGATTACTTTATGACGAATTATAGGTTACTTTATGACGATTCATAGGCTACTTTATGACGATTTATAGATTACTTTATGACGATTCATAGGTTACTTTATGACGATTTATAGGTTACTTTATGGCGATCTATAGGTTACTTTATGATGATTTATAGATTACTTTATGACGATTTATAGATTACTTAATGACGATTTATAGGTTACTTTATGACGATTTATAGGTTACTTTATGGCGATCTATAGGTTACTTTATGATGATTTATAGATTACTTTATGCCGATTTATAGGTTACTTTATGACGATTTATAGGTTACTTTATGATGATTTATAGATTACTTTATGACGATTTATAGATTACTTAATGACGATTTATAGGTTACTTTATGACGATTTATAGATTACTTTATGACGATTTATAGATTACTTAATGACGATTTATAGGTTACTTTATGATGATTTATAGATTACTTTATGACGATTTATAGGTTACTTTATGGCGATTTATAGGTTACTTTATGACGAATTATAGG
>NC_092235.1:11751472-11828972 GCF_036320965.1 Panulirus ornatus | reverse complement strand
TGGAAAGGCAGCTGTGGTTTCGGTGCATTGTACATGACAGCTGGAGACTGAGTGTGAACGAATGTGGCCTTTGTTGTCTTTTCCTAGCGCTACCTCGCGCACATGCCGGGGGAAGGGGTTGTTATTTCATGTCTGGCGGGGTGGCGATGGAAATGAATAAAGGCAGACAGTATGAATTATGTACATGTGTATGTATGTATATGTCTCTGTGTGTATGTATATATATGTATACATTGAGATGTATAGGTATGTATGTTTGCGTGTGTGGACGTGTATGTATATGCATGTGTATGTGGGTGGGTTGGGCCATTCTTTCGTCTGTTTCCTTGCGCTACCTCGCTAACGCGGGAGACAGCGACAAAGTAAGATAAATAAGTAAAGTAAATATATATATATGAATACATCTTTCCTCACTCATTCTCTCCATGTGACCAAACCATTTCAATACACTCTCCTCTGCTCTCTCAACCACACTCTTTTTACCACCACACATCTATCTTACCCTTTCATTACTTACTCGATCAAACCACCTCACACCACATATTGTTCTCAAACATCACATTTCCAACATGTCTACCCTCTTCAGCACAACTCTATCTATAGCCCATCCCTTGCAACCATATAACATTGTTGGAACACTATTCCTTCAAACATACCCATTTTTGCTCTCTGAGATAACGTTCTCGCCTTCCACACATTCTTCAACGCTCCCAGAACCTTCGACCCCTCCCCCACCCTGTGAGTCACTTACGCTTCCATGGTTCCATCCGCTGCTAAATCCACTCCCAGATATCTAAAACACTTCACTTCCTCAAGTTTTTCTCCATTCAAACGTACCTCCCATTGAAAAAGAGGATATATATGTCAGAGGTGGAGGGAACGAGAAGTGCGAGACCATATTGGAGGTGGAAGGATGGAGTGAAAAAGATCTTGAGCGATCGGGGCCGGAACATAGAGGAGGGTGAAAGGCGTGCAAGGAATAGAGTGAATTGGAACGATGTGGTATACCGGGGTCGACGTGCTGTCAATGGATTGAACCAGGGCATGTGAAGCGTCTGGGGTAAACCATGGAAAGTTTTGTGGGGCCGGGATATGGAAAGAGAACTGTGGTTTCGGTGCATTACACATGACAGCTACAGACTGAGTGTGAACGAATGTGGCCTTTGTTGTCTTTTCCTAGCGCTACCTCGTACGCACGCGGGAAAAGGGGGGTGCCATTTCATGTGTGGCGGGGTGGCGACGAGAATAGATGAAGGAATCAAGTATGAACATGTACATGTGTATATATGTATATGTCTGTGTATGTATATGTATGTATAAGTTAAGATGTATAGGTATGTATATATGCGTGTGTGGGCGTGTATGTATATACATATGTATGTGGGTGAGGTTGGGCAATTCTTTCGTTTGTTCCCTTGCGCTAACTTGCTAACGCGGGAGACAGCGACAAAGTATAATATATATATATATTTATATATATATATATATATATATATATATATATATATATATATATATATATATATATATATATATATATATATATATTTCTTTCTTTCTTTCAAACTATTCGCCATTTCCCGCATTAGCGAGGTAGCGTTAAGAACAGAGGACTGGGCCTTGAGGGAATACCCTCACCTGACCCAATTCTCTGTTCCTTCTTTTGGAAAACTAAAAAAAAAACGAGAGGGGAGGATTTCCAGCCCCCCGCTCCCTCCCCTTTTAGTCGCCTTCTACGACACGCAGGGAATACGTGGGAAGTATTCTTTCTCCCCTATCCCCAGGGATAATATATATATATATATATATATATATATATATATATATATATATATATATATACCCTCCCTGGGGATAGGGGAGAAAGAATACTTCCCACGTATTCCCTGCGGATCGTAGAAGGCGACTAAAAGGGGAGGGAGCGAGTAGCTGGAAATCCTCCCCCTCTCGTCTTTTTTTTTTTTTGTAAATTTTACAAAAGAAGGAACAGAGAAGGGGGCCAGGTGAGGATATTCCCTCTGAGGCTCAGTCGTCTGTTCTTGAGGCTACCTCGCTAATGTGGGAGATGGCAAATATGTATTAAATATATATATATATATATATATATATATATATATATATATATATATATATATATATATATATATATATATATATGCGTGGGAAGTATTCTTTCTCCCCTATCCCTGGGGATAGGGGAGAAAGAATACTTCCCACGCATTCCTCACGTGTCGTAGAAGGCGACTAAAGGGGACGGGAGCGGGGGGCCAGAAACCCTCCCCTCCTTGTATTTTAACTTTCTAAAAGGGGAAACAGAAGAAGGAGTCACGCGAGGAGTGCTCATCCTCTTCGAAGGCTCAGATTGGAGTGTCTAAATGTGTGTGGATGTAACCAAGATGAGAAAAAAGGAGAGATAGGTAGTATGTTTGAGGAAAGGAACCTAGATGTTTTGGCTCTGAGTGAAACGAAGCTAAAGGGTAAAGGGGAAGAGTTGTTTGGGAATGTCTTGGGAGTAAAGTCAGGGGTTAGTGAGAGGACAAGAGCAAGGGAAGGAGTAGCACTACTCCTGAATCAGGAGTTGTGGGAGTATGTGATAGAGTGTAAGAAAGTAAATTCTAGATTGATATGGGTAAAACTGAAAGTTGATGGAGAGATATGGGTGATTATTGGTGCATATGCACCTGGGGATGAGAAGAAAGATCATGAGAGGCAAGTGTTTTGGGAGCAGCTGAATGAGTGTGTTTGTGGTTTTGATGCACAAGACCGGGTTATAGTGATGGGTGATTTGAATGCAAAGGTGAGTAATGTGGCAGTTGAGGGAATAATTGGTATACATGGAGTGTTCAGTGTTGTAAATGGAAATGGTGAAGAGCTTGTAGATTTATGTGCTGAAAAAGGACTGGTGATTGGGAATACCTGATTTAAAAAGCGAGATATACATAAGTATACGTATGTAAGTAGGAGAGATGGCCAGAGAGCGTTATTGGATTATGTGTTAATTGATAGACGCGCGAAAGAGAGACTTTTGGATGTAAATATGCTGAGAGGTGCAACTGGAGGGATGTCTGATCATTATCTTGTGGAGGCGAAGGTGAAGATTTGTGGGGGTTTCCAGAAAAGAAGAGAGAATGTTGGGGGTGAAGAGAGTGGTGAGAGTAAGTGAGCTATGGAAGGAGACTTGTGTGAGGAAGTACCAGGAGAGACTGAGTACAGAATGGAAAAAGGTGAGAACAAAGGAGGTAAGGGGAGTGGGGGAGGAATGGGATGTATTTAGGGAAGCAGTGATGGCTTGCGCAAAAGATGCTTTTGGCATGAGAAGTGTGGGAGGTGGGTTGATTAGAAAAGGTAGTGAGTGGTGGGATGAAGTAAGATTATTAGTGAAAGAGAAGAGAGAGCATTTGAACGATTTTTGCAGGGAAAAAATGCAAATGAGTGGGAGAGGTATAAAAGAAAGAGGCAGGAGGTCAAGAGAAAGGTGCAAGAGGTGTAAAAGAGGGCAAATGAGAGTTGGAGTGAGAGAGTATCGTTAAATTTCAGTGAGAATAAAAAGGTGTTTTGGAATGAGGTAAATAAAGTGCGTAAGACAAGGGAGCAAATGGGAACGTCAGTGAAGCGGGCTAATGGGTAGGTGATAACAAGTAGTGGTGATGTGAGAAGGAGATGGAGTGAGTATTTTGAATGTTTGTTGAATGTGTTTGATGATAGAGTGGCTGTTGATAGGGTGTTTTGGTCGAGGTGGTGTGCAAAGTGAGAGGGTTAGGGAGAATGATTTGGTAAATAGCGAAGAGGTAGTGAAAGCTTTACGGATGATGAAAGCCGACAAAGCAGCGGGTTTGGATGGTATTGCAGTGGAACTTATTAAAAAAGGGGGTGACTGTATTGTTGACTGGTTGGTAAGGTTATTTAATGTATGTATGATTCATGGTGAGGTGCCTGAGGATTGGCGGAATGCTTGCATAGTGCCATTGTACAAAGGCAAAGGGGATAAGAGTGAGTGCTCAAATTACAGAGGTATAAGTTTGTTGAGTATTCCTGGTAAATTATATGGGAGGGTATTGATTGAGAGGGTGAAGGCGTGTATAGAACATCAGATTGGGGAAGAGCGGTGTGGTTTCAGACCTGGTAGAGGATTTGTGGATCAGGTGTTTGCTTTGAAGAATGTATGTGAGAAATACTTAGAAAAACAAATAGATTTGTATGTAGCATTTATGGATCTGGAGAAGGCATATGATAGAGTTGATAGAGATGCTCTGTGGAAGGTTTTAAGAATGTATGGTGTGGGAGGCAAGTTGTGAGAAGCAGAGAAAAGTTTTTATCGAGGATGTAAGGCATGTGTGCGTGTAGGAAGAGGGGAAAGTGATTGGTTCTCAGTGAATGTAGGTGTGCGGCAGGGGTGTGTGATGTCTCTATGGTTATTTAATTTGTTTATGGATGGAGTTGTTAGGGAGGTGAATGCAAAAGTTTTGGAAAGAGGGGCAAGTATGCAGTCTGTTGTGGATGAGAGAGCTTGGGAAGTGCGTCAGTTGTTGTTCGCTGATGATACAGCGCTGGTGGCTGATTCATGTAAGAAACTGCAGAAGCTGGTGACTGAGTTTGGTAAAGCGTGTGAAAGAAGAAAGTTAAGAGTAAATGTGAATAAGAGCAAGGTTATTAGGTACCATAGCGTTGAGGGTCAAGTCAGTTGGGAGGTAAGTTTGAATGGAGAGAAACTGGAGGAAGTAAAGTGTTTTAGATATCTGGGAGTGGATCTGGCAGCGGATGGAACCATGGAAGCGGAAGTGAATCATAGGGTGGGGGAGGGGGCGAAAATTCTGGGAGCTTTGAAGAATGTTTCGAAGTCGAGAACATTATCTTGGAAAGCAAAAATGGTTATGTTTGAGGGAATAGTGGTTCCAACAATGTTGTATGGTTGCCAGGCATGGGCTATGGATAGAGTTTTGCGCAGGAGGGTGGATGTGCTGGAAATGAGATGTTTGAGGACAATATATGGTGTGAGGTGGCTTGATCGAGTAAGTAATGTAAAGGTGAGAGAGATGTGTGGAAATAAAAAGAGTGTGGTTGAGAGAGCAGAAGAGGGTGTTTTGAAATGGTTTGGGCACATGGAGAGAATGAGTGAGGAAAGATTGACCAAGAGGATATATGTGTCGGAGGTGGAGGGAACGAGGAGAAGTTGGAGACCAAATTGGAGGTGGAAAGATGGAGTGAAAAAGATTTTGAGTGATCGTGGCCTGAACATGCAGGAGGGTGAAAGGCGGGCAAGGAATAGAGTGAATTGGATCGATGTGGTATAACGGGGTTGACGTGCTGTCAGTGGATTGAATCAGGGCATGTGAAGCGTCTGGGGTAAACCATGGAAAGTTGTGTGGGACCTGGATGTGGAAAGGGAGCTGTGGTTTCGGTGCATTATTACATGACAGCTAGAGACTGAGTGTGAACGAATGGGGCCTTTGGTGTCTTTCTTAGCGCTACCTCGCACACATGAGGGGGAAGGGGGTTGTTATTCCATGTGTGGCGAGGTGGCGATGGGAACAAATAAAGGCAGACAGTATGAATTATGTACATGTGTATATATGTATATGTCTGTGTGTGTATGTATACGTGTACATTGAGATGTATAGGCATGTATATTTGCGTGTGTGGACGTGTATGTATATACATGTGTATGTGGGCGGGTTGGGCCATTTCTTTCGTCTGTTTCCTTGCGCTACCTCGCTAACGCGGGGGACAGCTACATAGCAACATAGGTTTGGATGGTATTGCAGTGGAATTTATAAAAAAAGGGGGTGACTGTATTGTTGACTGGTTGGTAAGGTTATTTAATGTATGTATGACTCATGGTGAGGTGCCTGAGGATTGGCGGAATGCGTGCATAGTGCCATTGTACAAAGGCAAAGGGGATAAGAGTGAGTGCTCAAATTACAGAGGTATAAGTTTGTTGAGTATTCCTGGTAAATTATATGGGAGGGTATTGATTGAGAGGGTGAAGGCATGTACAGAGCATCAGATTGGGGAAGAGCAGTGTGGTTTCAGAAGTGGTAGAGGATGTGTGGATCAGGTGTTTGCTTTGAAGAATGTATGTGAGAAATACTTTGAAAAGTAAATGGATTTGTATGTAGCATTTATGGATCTGGAGAAGGCATATGATAGAGTTGATAGAGATGCTCTGTGGAAGGTATTAAGAATATATGTTGTGGGAGGAAAGTTGTTAGAAGCAGTGAAAAGTTTTTATCGAGAATGTAAGGCATGTGTACGTGTAGGAAGAGAGGAAAGTGATTGGTTGTCAGTGAATGTAGGTTTGCGGCAGGGGTGTGTGATGTCTCCATGGTTGTTTAATTTGTTTATGGATGGGGTTGTTAGGGAGGTAAATGCAAGAGTTTTGGAAAGAGGGGCAAGTATGAAGTCTGTTGAGGATGAGAGAGCTTGAGAAGTGAGTCAGTTGTTGTTCGCTGATGATACAGCGCTGGTGGCTGATTCATGTGAGAAACTGCAGAAGCTGGTGACTGAGTTTGGAAAAGTGTGTGGAAGAAGAAAGTTAAGAGTAAATGTGAATAAGAGCAAGGTTATTAGGTACAGTAGGGTTGAGGGTCAAGTCAATTGGGAGGTGAGTTTGAATGGAGAAAAACTGGAGGAAGTGAAGTGTTTTAGATATCTGGGAGTGGATCTGGCAGCGGATGGAACCATGGAAGCGGAAGTAAATCATAGGGTGGGGGAGGGGGCGAAAATCCTGGGGGCCTTGAAGAATGTGTGGAAGTCGAGAACATTATCTCGGAAAGCAAAAATGGGTATGTTTGAAGGAATAGTGGTTCCAACAATGTTGTATGGTTGCGAGGCGTGGGCTATGGATAGAGTTGTGCGCAGGAGGATGGATGTGCTGGAAATGAGATGTTTGAGGACGATGTGTGGTGTGAGGTGGTTTGATCGAGTGAGTAACGTAAGGGTAAGAGAGATGTTTGGAAATAAAAAGAGCGTGGTTGAGAGAGCAGAAGAGGGTGTTTTGAAGTGGTTTGGGCACATGGAGAGGATGAGTGAGGAAAGATTGACCAAGAGGATATATGTGTCGGAGGTGGAGGGAACAAGGAGAAGAGGGAGACCAAATTGGAGGTGGAAAGATGGAGTGAAAAAGATTTTGTGTGATCGGGGCCTGAGCATGCAGGAGGGTGAAAGGAGGGCAAGGAATAGAGTGAATTGGAGCGATGTGGTATACCGGGGTTGGCGTGCTGTCAGTGGATTGAAGCAGGGCATGTGAAGCGTCTGGGGTAAACCATGGAAAGCTGTGTAGGTATGTATATTTGCGTGTGTGGACGTATGTATATACATGTGTATGGGGGGGGGGCCATTTCTTTCGTCTGTTTCCTTGCGCTACCTCGCAAACGCGGGAGACGGCGACAAAGTATAATAAAAAATATAATAATATATATATATATATTATCCCTGGGGATAGGGGAGAAAGAATACTTCCCACGTATTCCCTGCGTGTCGTAGAAGGCGACTAAAACGGGAGGGAGCGGGGGGCTGGAAATCCTCCCCTCTCAATTTCTTTTTTCATTTTCCAAAAGAAGGAACAGAGAAGGGGGCCAAGTGAGGATATTCCCTCAATGGCCCAGTCCTCTGTTCTTAACGCTACCTCGCTAACGCGGGAAATGGCGAATAGTTTGAAAAAAAAAAATATATACATATATATATATATATATATATATATATATATATATATATATATATATATATATTATTTCAGGGGATAGGGGAGAAAGAATTCTTCCCACGTATTCCCTGCGTGTCGTAGAAGGCGACTAAAAGGGGAGGGAGCGGGTGGCTGGAAATCCTCCCCTCTCGTTTTTTTTTTTTCACTTTTCCAAAAGTAGGAACACAGAAGGGGGGCCAGGTGAGGATATTCCCTCAAAGGCCCAGTCCTCTGTTCCTAGCGCTACCTCGCTAAAGCGGGAAATGGCGAATAGTATGAAAAAAAATATATATATGTATATATATGTATATATGGTGATGTGAGAAGGAGATGGAGTGAGTATTTTGAAGGTTTGTTGAATGTGTTTGATGATAGAGTGGCAGATATAGGGTGTTTTGGTCGAGGTGGTGTGTAAAGTGAGAGGGTTAGGGAAAATGATTTGGTAAACAGAGAAGAGGTAGTGAAAGCTTTGCGGAAGATGAAAGCCGGCAAGGCAGCAGGTTTGGATGGTATTGCAGTGGAATTTATTAAAAAAGGGGGTGACTGTATTGTTGACTGGTTGGTAAGGTTATTTAATGTATGTATGACTCATGGTGAGGTGCCTGAGGATTGGCGGAATGCGTGCATAGTGCCATTGTACAAAGGCAAAGGGGATAAGAGTGAGTGCTCAAATTACAGAGGTATAAGTTTGTTGAGTATTCCTGGTAAATTATATGGGAGGGTATTGATTGAGAGGGTGAAGGCATGTACAGAGCATCAGATTGGGGAAGAGCAGTGTGCTTTCAGAAGTGGTAGAGGATGTGTGGATCAGGTGTTTGCTTTGAAGAATGTATGTGAGAAATACTTAGAAAAGCAAATGGATTTGTATGTAGCATTTATGGATCTGAAGAAGGCATATGATAGAGTTGATAGAGATGCTCTGTGGAAGGTATTAAGAATATATGGTGTGGGAGGAAAGTTGTTAGAAGTAGTGAAAAGTTTTTATCGAGGATGTAAGGCATGTGTACGTGTAGGAAGAGAGGAAAGTGATTGGTTCTCAGTGAATGTAGGTTTGCGGCAGGGGTGTGTGATGTCTCCATGGTTGTTTAATTTGTTTATGGATGGGGTTGTTAGGGAGGTAAATGCAAGAGTTTTGGAGAGAGGGGCAAGTATGAAGTCTGTTGGGGATGAGAGAGCTTGGGAAGTGAGTCAGTTGTTGTTCGCTGATGATACAGCGCTGGTGGCTGATTAATGTGAGAAACTGCAGAAGCTGGTGACTGAGTTTGGTAAAGTTTGTGGAAGAAGAAAGTTAAGAGTAAATGTGAATAAGAGCAAGGTTATTAGGTACAGTAGGGTTGAGGGTCAAGTCAACTGGGAGGTGAGTTTGAATGGAGAAAAACTGGAGGAAGTGAAGTGTTTTAGATATCTGGGAGTGGATCTGGCAGCGGATGGAACCATGGAAGCGGAGGTGGATCATAGGGTGGGGGAGGGGGCGAAAATTCTGGGGGCCTTGAAGAATGTGTGGAAGTCGAGAACATTATCTCGGAAAGCAAAAATGGGTATGTTTGAAGGAATAGTGGTTCCAACAATGTTGTATGGTTGCGAGGCGTGGGCTATGGATAGAGTTGTGCGCAGGATGATGGCTGTGCTGGAAATGAGATGTTTGAGGACAATGTGTGGTGTGAGGTGGTTTGATCGAGTGAGTAACGTAAGGGTAAGAGAGATGTGTGGAAAGAAAAAGAGCGTGGTTGAGAGGGCAGAAGAGGGTGTTTTGAAGTGGTTTGGGCACATGGAGAGAATGAGTGAGGAAAGATTGACCAAGAGGATATATGTGTCGGAGGTGAAGGGAACGAGGAGAAGAGGGAGACCAAATTGGAGGTGGAAAGATGGAGTGAAAAAGATTTTGTGTGATCGGGGCCTGAACATGCAGGAGGGTGAAAGGAGGGCAAGGAATAGAGTGAATTGGAGCGATGTGGTATACCGGGGTTGACGCGCTGTCAGTGGATTGAATCAAGGCATGTGAAGCGTCTGGGGTAAACCATGGAAAGGTGTGTAGGTATGTATATTTGCGTGTGTGGACGTATGTATATACATGTGTATGGGGGGGGGGGGTTGGGCCATTTCTTTCGTCTGTTTCCTTGCGCTACCTCGCAAACGCGGGAGACAGCGACAAAGTATAATAAAATAATAATAATAATAATAATAATAATATATATATATATATATATATATATATATATATATATATATATATATATATATATATATATATATATATATGTATATATATATATTTTTTTTTTGCTTTGTCGCTGTCTCCCGCGTTTGCGAGGTAGCGCAAGGAAACAGACGAAAGAAATGGCCCAATCCACCCCCATACACATGTATATACATACGTCCACACACGCAAAATATACATACCTACACAGCTTTCCATGGTTTACCCCAGACGCTTCACATGCCCCGATTTAATCCACTGACAGCACGTCAACCCCGGTGTACCACATCGCTCCAATTCACTCTATTCCTTGCCCTCCTTTCACCCTCCTGCATGTTCAGGCCCCGATCACACAAAATCTTTTTCACTCCATCTTTCCACCTCCAATTTGGTCTCCCTCTTCTCCTCGTTCCCTCCACCTCCGACACATATATCCTCTTGGTCAATCTTTCCTCACTCATTCTCTCCATGTGCCCAAACCATTTCAAAACACCCTCTTCTGCTCTCTCAACCACGCTCTTTTTATTTCCACACATCTCTCTTACTCTTACGTTACTTACTCGATCAAACCACCTCACACTACACATTGTCCTCAAACATCTCATTTCCAGCACATCCATCCTCCTGCGCACAACTCTATCCATAGCCCACTCCTCGCAACCATACAACATTGTTGAAACCACTATTCCTTCAAACATACCCATTTTTGCTTTCCGAGATAATGTTCTCGACTTCCACACATTCTTCAAGGCTCCCAGAATTTTCGCCCCCTCCCCCACCCTATGATCCACTTCCGCTTCCATGGTTCCATCCGCTGCCAGATCCACTCCCAGATATCTAAAACACTTCACTTCCTCCAGTTTTTCTCCATTCAAACTCACCTCCCAATTGACTTGACCCTCAACCCTACTGTACCTAATAACCTTGCTCTTATTCACATTTACTCTTAACTTTCTTCTTTCACACACTTTACCAAACTCAGTCACCAGCTTCTGCAGTTTCTCACATGAATCAGCCACCAGCGCTGTATCATCAGCGAACAACAACTGACTCACTTCCCAAGCTCTCTCATCCCCAACAGACTTCATACTTGCCCCTCTCTCCAAAACTCTTGCTTTCACCTCCCTAACAACCCCATCCATAAACAAATTAAACAACCATGAAGACATCACACACCCCTGCCGCAAACCTATATTCACTGAGAACAAATCACTTTCCTCTCTTCCTACACGTACACATGCCTTGCATCCTCGATAAAAACTTTTCACTGCTTCTAACAACTTGCCTCCCACACCATATATTCTTAATACCTTCCACAGAGCATCTCTATCAACTCTATCATATGCCTTCTCCAGATCCATAAATGCTACATACAAATCCATTTGCTTTTCTAAGTATTTCTCACATACATTCTTCAAAGCAAACACCTGATCCACACATCCTCTACCACTTCTGAAAGCACACTGCTCTTCCCCAATCTGATGCTCTGTACATGCCTTCACCCTCTCAATGAATACCCTCCCATATAATTTTCCAGGAATACTCAACAAACTTATACCTCTGTAATTTGAGCACTCACTCTTATCCCCTTTGCCTTTGTACAATGGCACTATGCACGCATTCCGCCAATCCTCAGGTACCTCACCGTGAGTCATACATACATTAGATAACCTTACCAACCAGTCAACAATACAGTCACCCCCTTTTTTAATAAATTCCACTGCAATACCATCCAAACCTGCTGCCTTGCCGGCTTTCATCTTCCGCAAAGCTTTTACTACCTCTTCTCTGTTTACCAAATCATTTTCCCTAACCCTCTCACTTTGCACACCACCTCGACCAAAACACCCTATATCTGCCACTCTATCATCAAACACATTCAACAAACCTTCAAAATACTCACTCCATCTCCTTCTCACATCACCACTACTTGTTATCACCTCCCCATTTGCGCCCTTCACTGAAGTTCCCATTTGCTCCCTTGTCTTACGCACTTTATTTACCTCCTTCCAGAACATCTTTTTATTCTCCCTAAAATTTAATGATACTCTCTCACCCCAACTCTCATTTGCCCTTTTTTCACCTCTTGCACCTTTCTCTTGACCTCCTGTCTCTTTCTTTTATACGTCTCCCACTCAACTGCATTTTCTTCCTGCAAAAATCGTCCAAATGCCTCTCTCTTCTCTTTCAGTAATACTCTTACTTCTTCATCCCACCACTCACTACCCTTTCTAATCAACCCACTTCCCACTCTTCTCATGCCACAAGCATCTTTTGCGCAATCCATCACTGATTCCCTAAATACATCCCATTCCTCCCCCATTCCCCTTACTTCCATTGTTCTCACCTTTTTCCATTCTGTACTCAGTCTCTCCTGATACTTCCTCACACAAGTCTCCTTCCCAAGCTCACTTACTCTCACAACCCTCTTCACCCCAACATTCACTTTTTTTTTCTGAAAACCCATACAAATCTTCACCCATATATGAACGAAGTGTATGAGGCATGATTCACTCCTGCTGTTTTCGTAAATCCCGGGAGAATTATTTAAACTCGAAAGTGATTTAGTTCTAACAGAAAAAAAAAGAAAATAAAATGAAGTCGGTATACATCACACAGTTTAGTTCGCCTTCAAGTGATGAATCTGAGTAATTTTGGTGAGAAATATGGACTGGCGGGAGCTGCCTCGTCCTCTTGCCTGATGTGGTGCCTCCAGTTTCTTTGAAGTCTGAAGTTTGCATCAGCCTTCACTCCTGCCTGCAGTAGCATGCTTTCCGACATGTTTCATGAGCTCCTTTTCGCCAACGGAACTGCCTTGGCCACCAGTGATGCTACTACGTTTGTGAATCAAAAACCATTGCAACACAAACCTCGTCAGGTGGTAGTGTCCCGCAGTGTATCGAGACAGACTTCCCCAGAACTTTTTTAAAGGGGAAGTAAATGTTTATAGTTGTGTTACTGGAGTGATAGTTTTTATACATGGTGCTTTGACAAGAAAATAGTGAAATTGGAAAAAATGTAGCTTAGACATTGAAGCTTATTGATACAGTGGTTAAATTGATGAGAACTACTATTGACTTTTGTGTAAATAAATTAAACATTTCCTGTTTCCATAGCCAGAGGTTGAACCATTATGTGACATTCATTTTTTTTTCTTTTCATTTCAAGCAAGAAGTTTCAGTTTTCTAAATTGTTTCTTACATTTTTCATATGTATATATATGTATGTGTGTGTGTGTGTGTATATGTGCGTGTGTGTGTGTATGTGTGTGTATGTGTATATATATATATGTATATTATCCCTGGGGATAGGGGTGAAAGAATACTTCCCACGCATTCCTCGCGTGTCGTAGAAAGCGACTAGAGGGGACGGGAGCGGGGGGCCAGAAATCCTCCCCTCCTTGTATTTTTTTTAACTTTCTAAAATGGGAAACAGAAGAAGGAGTCACGCGGGGAGTGCTCATACTCCTCGAAGGCTCAGATTGGGGTGCCTAAATGTGTGTGGATGTAACCAAGATGTGAAAAAAGGAGAGATAGGTAGTATGTTTGAGGAAAGGAACCTGGATGTTTTGGCTCTGAGTGAAACGAAGCTCAAGGGTGAAGGGGAAGAGTGGTTTGGGAATGTCTTGGGAGTAAAGTCAGGGGTTAGTGAGAGGACAAGAGCAAGGGAGGGAGTAGCAGTACTCCTGAAACAGGAGTTGTGGGAGTACGTGATAGAATGTAAGAAAGTAAATTCTCGATTAATATGGGTAAAACTGAAAGTTGATGGAGAGAGATGGGTGATTATTGGTGCATATGCACCTGGGCGTGAGAAGAAAGATCATGAGAGGCAAGTGTTTTGGGAGCAGCTGAATGAGTGTGTTAGTGGTTTTGATGCACGAGACCGGGTTATAGTGATGGGTGATTTGAATGCAAAGGTGAGTAATGTGGCAGTTGAGGGAATAATTGGTATACATAGGGTGTTCAGTGTTGTAAATGGAAATGGTGAAGAGCTTGTGGATTTATGTGCTGAAAAAGGACTGATGATTGGGAATACCTGGTTTAAAAAGCGAGATATACATAAGTATACTTATGTAAGTAGAAGAGATGGCCAGAGAGCGTTATTGGATTACGTGTTAATTGACACGCGCGCGAAAGAGAGACTTTTGGATGTTAATGTGCTGAGAGGTGCAACTGGAGGGATGTCTGATCATTATCTTGTGGAGGCTAAGGTGAAGATATATATATATATATATATATATATATATATATATATATATATATGTATATATATATATATATATATATATATATATATATATATATATATATATATATATATATATATATATATATATTATCCCTGGGGATAGGGGAGAAAGAATACTTCCCACGTATTCCCTGCGTGTCGTAGAAGGCGACTAAAAGGGGAGGGAGCGGGGGGCTGGAAATCCTCCCCTCTCACTTTTTTTTTTAATTTTCCAAAAGAGGGAACAGAGAAGGGGCCCAGGTGAGGATATTCCCTCAAGGGCCCAGTCCTCTGTTCTCAACGCTACCTCGCTAATGCGGGAAATGGCGAATAGTATGAAAAAAAAAGAATATATATATATATATATATATATATATATATATATATATATATATATATATATATATATATATATATATATTATCCCTGGGGATAGGGGAGAAAGAATACTTCCCACGTATTCCCTGCGTGTCGTAGAAGGCGACTAAAAGGGGTGGGAGCGGAGGGCTGGAAATCCTCCCCCTCTTTTTTTTTTTTTTAATTTTCCAAAAGAAGGAACAGAGAAGGGGGCTAGGTGAGGATATTCCTTCAGAGGCCCAATCCTCTGTTCTTAACGCTACCTTGCTGACGCGGGAAATGGCGAATAGTTTGAAAGAAAATATATATATATATATATATATATATATATATATATATATATATATATATATATATATATATATATATGTATATATATATATATATATATATATATATATATATATATATATATATATATATATATATATATATATATATATATGGTTTCAGAAGTGGTAGAGGATGTGTGGATCAGGTGTTTGCTTTGAAGAATGTATGTGAAAAATACTTAGAAAAGCAAATGGATTTGCATGTAGCATTTATGGATCTGGAGAAGGCATATGATAGAGTTGATAGAGATGCTCTGTGGAAGGTATTAAGAATATATGGTGTGGGAGGCTAGTTGTTAGAAGCAGTGAAAAGTTTTTATCGAGGATGTAAGGCATGTGTACGTGTAGGAAGAAAGGAAAGTGATTGGTTCTCAGTGAATGTAGGTTTGCGGCAGGGGTGTGTGATGTCTCCATGGTTGTTTAATTTGTTTATGGATGGGGTTGTTAGGGAGGTGAATGCAAGAGTTTTGGAAAGAGGGGCAAGTATGAAGTCTGTTGAGGATGAGAGAGCTTTGGAAGTGAGTCAGTTGTTGTTCGCTGATGATACAGCGCTGGTGGCTGATTCATGTGAGAAACTGCAGAAGCTGGTGACTGAGTTTGGTAAAGTGTGTGAAAGAAGAAAGTTAAGAGTAAATGTGAATAAGAGCAAGGTTATTAGGCACAGTAGGGTTGGGGGTCAAGTCAATTGGGAGGTAAGTTTGAATGGAGAAAAACTGGAGGAAGTAAAGTGTTTTAGATATCTGGGAGTGGATCTGGTAGCGGATGGAACCATGGAAGCGTAAGTGGATCATAGGGTTGGGGAGGGGCGAAAATTCTGGGAACCTTGAAGAATGTGTGGAAGTCGAGAACATTATCTCGGAAAGCAAAAATGGGTATGTTTGAAGGAATAGTGGTTCCAATAATGTTGTATGGTTGCGAGGCGTGGGCTATGGATAGAGTTGTGCGCAGGAGGATGGATGTGCTGGAAATGAGATGTTTGAGGACAATGTGTGGTGTGAGGTGGTTTGATCGAGTAAGTAACGTAAGGGTAAGAGAGATGTGTGGAAATAAAAAGAGCGTGGTTGAGAGAGCAGAAGAGGGTGTTTTGAAATGGTTTGGGCACATGGAGAGAATGAGTGAGGAAAGGTTGACCAAGAGGATATATGTGTCGGAGGTGGAGGGAACAAGGAGAAGTGGGAGACCAAATTGGAGGTGGAAGGATGGAGTGAAAAAGATTTTGTGTGATCGGAGCCTGAACATGCAGGAGGGTTAAACGAGGGCAAGGAATAGAGTGAATTGGATCGATGTGGTATACCGGGGTTGACGTGCCGTCATAAGATTGAATCAGGGCATGTGAAGCGTCTGGGCTAAACTATGGAAAGCTGTGTAGGTATGTATATTTTGCGTGTGTGGACGTATGTATATATATGTGTATGGGGGTGGGTTGGGCCATTTCTTCGTCTGTTTCCTTGCGCTACCTCGCAAACGCGGGAGACAGCGACAAAGCAAAAAAAAAAAGAAAATATATATATATATATATATATATATATATATATATATATATATATATATATATATATATATATGAATAAAGTGTATATGAACGCGCACCTTTATAGAACATACAAAGCTCCATCAGCCAGGATCGAACCTGGGACCCCTTGTGCAAGAGGCAGGCATGTAACCGCTATGCTAAGGGACTGTATAATAGGAAACAACTATTCGAAATACTAAGTACTCGAATACCCTTCGTCTCACTATGGTGAGCAACGGGGTCTATCGGTTGTTTCCGAACAGAACACATAGCCAGCTGAGAGCGTTTTATCGAACCTGACTGTACAACGCGGAGTTATATGAATACGAATAAAGTGTATATGAACGCGCACCTTCATAGAACATACAAAGCTCCATCAGCCAGGATCGAACCTGGGACCCCTTGTGCAAGAGGCAGGCATGCTAACCGCTAGGCTAAGGGACTGTATAATAGGAAACAACTATTCGAAATACTAAGTACTCGAAACAACCGATAGACCCCGTTGCTCACCATAGTGAGACGAAGGGTATTCGAGTACTTAGTATTTCGAATAGTTGTTTCCTATTATACAGTCCCTTAGCATAGCGGTTAGCATGCCTGCCTCTTGCACAATGGGTCCCAGGTTCGATCCTGGCTGATGGAGTTTTGTATGATATATATATATATATATATATATATATATATATATATATATATATATATATATATATATATATATATATATATATATATATGCTTATTGCATGAGAAGCGTGGGAGGTGGGCAGATTAGAAAGGGTAGCTAGTGGTGGGATGAAGAAGTAAGATTATTAGTGAAAGAGAAGAGAAGCATTTGGACGATTTTTGCAGGGAAATAATGTAAATGACTGGGAGATGTATAAAAGAAAGAGGCAGGAGGTCAAGAGAAAGGTGCAAAAGATGAAAAAGAGGGCAAATGAGAATATCATTGAATTTTATGGGGAATAAGATGTTTTTGAAGGAGGTAAATATAGTGCGTAAGACAAGGGAGCAAATGGTAACATCAGTGAAAGGGGCTAATAGGTAGGTGATAACAAGTAGTGGTGATGAAAGAAGGAGATGGAGTGAGTATTTTGAAGGTTTGTTGAATGTGTTTGATGATAAAGTAGCAGATATAGGGTGTTTTGGTCTAGGTGGTGCGCAAAGTGAGAGGGTTAGGGAGAATGATTTGGTAAACAGAGAAGAGGTAGTAAAAGCTTAGCGGAAGATGAAAGCTGGCAAGGCAGTGGGTTTGGATGGTATTGCAGTGGAATTTATCAAAAAAGGGGTTGACTGCGTTGTTGACTGGTTGGTAAGGATATTTAATGTATGTATGACTCATGGTGAGGTGCCTGAGGATTGGCGGAATGCATACATAGTGCCATTATACAAAGGCAAAGTGATTGCTCAAGTTAGATGTATAAGTTTGATGAGTATTCCTGGGAAATTATATGGGAGGGTATTGATTGAGAGGGTGAAGGCAAGTACAGAGCATCAGATAGGGGAAGAGCAGTGTGGTTTTAGAATTGGTAGGGGATGTGTGGATCAGGTGTTTGCTTTGAAGAATGTATGTGAGAAATACTTAGAAAAGGAAATGGATTTGTATGTAGCATTTATGGATCTAGCGAAGGCATATGATAGACTTGATAGAGATGTTCCGTGAAAGGTATTAAGAATATATGGTGTGGGAGGCAAGTTGTTTAAAGCAGTGAAAAGTTTGTATCGAGGATGTAAGGCATGTGTACCTGTAGGAATAGAGGAAAGTGATTGGTTCTCAGTAAATGTTGGTTTGCGGCAGGGGTGCGTGATGTCCCCATGTTTGTTTAATTTGTTTTTGGATCGGGTTGTTAGGGAGGTAAATGCAAGAGTTTTGGAAAGAGGGGCAAATGTGCAGTCTGTTGTGGATGAGAGAGCTTGGGAAGTGAGTCAGTTGCTCGCTGATGACACAGAGCTGGTGGCTGATTCGGGTGAGAAACTGCAGAAGCTGGTGACTGAGTTTCGTAAAGTGCGCGAAAGAAAAAAGCTGAGAGTAAGTGTGAATAAGAGCAAGGTTATTAGGTACAGTACCGTTGAGGGATAAGTCAATTGGGAGGTAAGTTTGAATGGAGAAAAGCTGGAGGAAGTGAAGTTTTTTTTAGATATCTGGGAATAGATTTGGCAGCGGATGGAATCATGGAAGCGGAAGTGAATTATAGATTGGGGGAGGGGGCGAAAGTTCTGGGAGCATTGAAAAAATGTGTGGAACTGATGAATGTTATCTTGGAAAGCAAAAATGGATATGTTTGAAGGAATAGTGGTTCCAACAGTGTTATATGGTTGAGAGGCGTGGGCTACAGATAGAGTTGTGCGGAAGAGGATGGATGTGCTGGAAATGAGATGTTTGAGGAAAATATGTTGTGTGAGGTGGTTTGATCAAGTAAGTAATGAAAGGGTAAGAGAGATGTGTGGTAATAAAAAAAAGTGTAGTTGAGAGAGCAGAAGTGGGTGTATTGAAATGGTTTGGTCACATGGAAAGAATGAGTGAGGGAAGATTGACAAAGAGGATATATGTGTGTCAGAGTTGGAGGGAACGAGAAGTGGGAGACCAAATTGGAAGTGGAAAGATGGAGTGAAAAAATTTTGAACAGTAGGAGCCTGAACATGCAGGAGGGTGAAAGGCGTGCAAGGAATAGAGTGAATTGGACCGATATGGTATACCGGGATCAACGTGCTGTGAATGGATTGAACCAGGGCATGTGAAGATTCTGGGGTAAACCATGGAAAGTTTTATCGGGCCTGGATGAGGAAAGGTAGCTGTGGTTTCGATTCATTATATATGACAGCTAGAGACTGAGTGTGAACGAATGTGGCCTTTGTTATCTTTTCCTAGCGCTACCTCGCGCACATGCAGGGGAAGGGGGCTGTCATCTCTTGTGTGGCGTAGTGGCGACGGGAATGAATAAGGGCAGACAGTATGAATTATATACATGTATATATATATATATATATATATATATATATATATATATATATATATATTCTTTTTTTGTACTATTCGCCATTTCCCGCATTAGCGAGGTAGCGTTAAGAACAGAGGACTGGGCCTTTGAGGGAATATTCTCACCTGGCCCCCTTCTCTGTTCCTTCTTTTGGAAAATAAAAAAAAAAAAGGGGAGGATTTCCAGCCACCCGCTCCCTCTTCTTTTAGTCGCCTTCTACGACACGCAGGGAGTACGTGGGATATATATATATTTATTTATTTATTTTGCTTTGTCGCTGTCTCCCGAGTTTGCGAGGTAGCGCAAGGAAACAGACGAAAGAAATGGCCCAACCCACCCCATACACATGTATATACATACACGTCCACACACGCAAATATACATACCTATACATATCAATGTACACATATATATACACACACAGACACATATATATACCCATACACACAATTCATACTGTCTGCCTTTATTCATTCCCATCGCCACCTCGCCACACCTGGAATACCATTCACCTCCCCCCTCATGTGTGCGAGGTAGCGCTAGGAAAAGACAACAAAGGCCCCATTCGTACACACTCAGTCTCTAGCTGTCATGCAATAATGCCCGAAACCACAGCTCCCTTTCCACATCCAGGCCCCACACAACTTTCCATGGTTTACCCCAGACGCTTCACATGCCCTGATTCAATCCACTGACAGTACGTCAACCCCGGTATACCACATCGATCCAATTCACTCTATTCCTTGCCCGCCTCTCACCCTCCTGCATGTTCAGGCCCGCTCACTCAAAATCTTTTTCACTCCATCTTTCCACCTCCAATTTGGTCTCCCACTTCTCCTCGTTCCCTCCACCTCCGACACATATATCCTCTTGGTCAATCTTTCCTCACTCATTCTCTCCATGTGCCCAAACCATTTCAAAACACCCTCTTCTGCTCTCTGAACCACGCTCTTTTTATTTCCTCACATCTCTCTTACCCTTACATTACTTACTCGATCAAACCACCTCGCACCACACATTGTCCTCAAACATCTCATTTCCAGGATATCCACCCTCCTGCGCACAACTCTATCCATAGCCCACGCCTCGCAACCATACAACATTTTTGGAACCACTATTCCTTCAAACATACCCATTTTTGCTTTCCGAGATAATGTTCTCGACTTCCACACATTTCTCAAGGCTCCCAGGATTTTCGCCCCCTCCCCCACCCTATGATTCACTTCCGCTTCCATGGTTCCATCCGCTGCCATATCCACTCCCAGATATCTAAAACACTTCACTTCCTTCAGTTTTTCTCCATTCAAACTCACCTCCCAATTGAATTGACCCTCAACCCTACTGTACCTAATAACCTTGCTCTTATTCACATTTACTCTTAACTTTCTTCTTTCACACACTTTACCAAACTCAGTCACCAGCTTGTGCAGTTTCTCACATGAATCAGCCACCAGCGCTGTATCATCAGCGAACAACAACTGACTAACTTCCCAAGCTCTCTCATCCACAACAGACTTCATACTTGCCCCTCTTTCCAAAACTCTTGCATTCACCTCCCTAACAACCCCATCCATAAACAAATTAAACAACCATGGAGACATCACACACCCCTGCCGCAAACCTACATTCACTGAGAACCAATCACTTTCCTCTCTTCTTACACGTACACATGCCATACATCCTCGATAAAAACTTTTCACTGCTTCTAACAACTTGCCTCCCACACCATATATTCTTAATACCTTCCACAGAGCATCTCTGTATATATATATATATATATATATATATATATATATATATATATATGTTATCTATTATTCATTATACTTTGTCTCTGTCTCCCGTGTTAGCGAGGTAGCGCAAGGAAGCAGACAAAAGAATGTCCCAACCCCACCCACATACACATGTATATAGATACACGTCCACACACGCATATGTACATACCTATATATTTCAACGTATATGTATATATATATATATATATATATATATATATATATATATATATATATATATATATATATATATATATATATATATATACATATACGTTGAAATATATATATATATATATATATATATATATATATATATATATATATATATATATATATATATATATTATCCCTGGGGATAGGGGAGAAAGAATACTTCCCACGTATTCCCTGCGTGTAGAAGGCGACTAAAAGGGGAGGGAGCGGGTGGCTGGAAATCCTCCCCTCTCTTTTTTTTTTTTTAATTTTCCAAAAGAAGGAACAGAGAAGGGGGCCAGGTGAGGATATTCCCTCTAAGGCCCAGTCCTCTGTTCTTAACGCTACCTCGCTGACGCGGGAAATGGCGAATAGTATGAAAGAAAAGAAAATATATATATATGTATATATATATATATATATATATATATATATATATATATATATATATATATATATATATATGTACATAATTCATACTTGCTGTCTTTATTTATTCCCGTCACCACCCCGAAACACGCCCGCGAGGTAGCGCTAGGAAAAGGCAACAAAGGTCACATTCGTTCACTCTCAGTCTCTAGCTGTCAAATATAATACACCGAAACCACAGCTCCCTTTCCACGTCCAGGCCCTACAAAACTTTCCATGGTTCACCCCAGACGCTTCACATGCCCTGGCTCAATCCATTAACAGCACGTCGATCCCGGTATACCACATCGTTCCAATTCACTCTATTCCTTGCTCACCTTTCACCCTCCTGCATGTTCAGGCCCCGATCGCTCAAAATCTTTTTCACGCCATCCTTCCATCTCCAATTTGGTCTCCCACTTCTCCTCGTTCCCTCCACTTATGATACATATATCCTCTTGGTCAATCTTTCTTCACTGATTTTCTCCATGCGACAAAACCATTTGAATACACCCTCTTCTACTCTCTCAACCATATTCTTTTTATTACCACACACCTCTCTTACCCTTTCATTACTTACTCGATCAAACCACCTCACACCATGTATTGTCCTCAAACATCTCATTTCCAACACACCCACCCTTCTCCGCACAACCTTATCTATAGCCCACCCCTCGCAACCATATAACATTGTTGGAACCACTATTCCTTCAAACATACCCATTTTTGCTTTCTGCGATAATGTTCTCGCCTTCCACACATTCTTCAATGCTTCCAGAACTTTCGGCTCCTTCCCCATCCTGTGACTCACTTCCACATTCATGGTTCAATCCGCTGCCATATCCACTCCCAGATATATAAAACACTTCACTTCCTCCAGTTTTTCTCCATTCAGACTTACCTCCCAATTGACTTGTCCCTCAACCATACTGTACCTAATAACCCTGTTCCTATTAACATTTACTCTCAGTCTTCTTCTTTCACACACTTTACCAAACTCAGTCACCAGCTTCTGCATTTTCTCACCCGAATCAGCCACCAGCGCTGTATCATCAGCTAACAACTGACTTACTTCCCAAGCCCTCTCATCCACAACAGACTACATACTTGCCCCTCTCACCAAAACTCATGCATTCACCTCCCTAACAACCCCATCCATAAACAAATTAAACAACCATGGAGACATCACGCACCCCTGCCGCAAACCGACATTCACTGGGAACCAATCACTTTCCTCTCTTCCTACTCGTACACATGCCTTACATCCTCGATGAAAACTTTTCACTGCTTCTTGCAACATGCCTCCCACCCCATATACTCTTAATACCTTCCACAGAGCATCTGTATCAACTCTATCATACCCTTCTCCAGGTCCATAAATGCTACATACAAATCCATTTGTTTTTCTAAGTATTTCTCTCATATTTTCTTCAAAGCAAATACCTGATCCACACATCTTCTACTACTTCTGAAACCACACTGCTCTTCCCGAATCTTGAGCTCTGTACATGCCTTGACTCTCTCGATCAATATCCTCCCATATAATTGCCCAGGAATACTCAACAAACTTAACCTCTGTAATTTGAACACTTACCTTTATCCCCTTTGCCTTTGTACAATGGCACTATGCATTCATTCCGGCTCCGCCAATTTTCAGGCACTTCACCACGAGCCATACATACATTGAACATCCTCACCAATTAGTCAAGAACCCAGTCACCCCCTCTTTTAATAAACTCCAGAGCAATACCATCCAAACCAGCCGCCTTGCCAGCTTTCAATTTCCGCAAAGCTTTCACAACCTCTTCTCTGTTTAGCAAACCATTCTCCCTGACCCTCTCACTTCGCACACCACCTCGACCCAAACACCCTATATCTGCCACTCTGTCATCTAACACATTCAACAAACCCTCAAAATACTCACTCCATCTACTTCTCACATCCCTACTACTTGTTGTTACCTCCCCATTAGCCCCTTCCACCGATCTTCCCATTTTTCTCCTGTTTTACGTACTTTATTTACCTCCTTCTAAAACATCTTTTTATTATCCCTAAAATTTAATGATACTCTCTCACATCAACTCTCATTTGCCCTCTTTTTCACCTCTTGCACCTTTCTCTTGACCTCTTGCCTCTTTCTTTTATACATCTCCCAGTGATTTGCGCTGTTTCCCAGCAAAACTCGTCCATATGCCTCTGTCTTCTCTTTCACTAATAATCTTGCTTCTTCGTCCCACCACTCACTACCCTTTCTAATCTTCCCACCTCCCACGCTTCTCATGCCATAAGCATCTTGTGCGCAAGCCATCACTGCCTCCCTAAATTTCTCCCATTCCTCCTTTGCTCTCACCTTTTTTCATTCTGCAATTAGTCTCTCCTGGTACTTCTTCACACGTCTCCTTCCCAAGCTCACTTACTTTCACCACTCTCTTCACCCCAACATTTTCTCTTCTGATAACCTCTACAAATCTTCAACTTCGCCTCCACAAGATGATGATCAGACATCCCTCCAGTTGCACCTCTCAGCACATTAACATCGAAAAGTCTCTTTTTCACGATCCTATCAATTAACACGTAATCCAATAACGCTTTATGACCATCTCTCCTACTTACATATATATATCTCTCTTTTTAAACCAAGTATCCCCAATCACCAGTCCTTTTTCAGCACACGAATCTTCAAGCTCTTCACCATTTCCATTTACAATACTGAACACCCCAAGTACATCAATTATTCCCTCAACTGCCACATTACTCACCTTTGCATTCAAATCACCCATCACTATAACCCGGTCTCGTGCATCAAAACTACTAACACACTCACTTACCTTCTCCCAAAACACTTACCTCTCATGATCTTTCTTCTCATCCCCAGGTGCATATGCACCAATAATCACCCATCTCTCTCCATCCAATTTCAGTTTTACCCATATCAATCTAGAGTTTACTTTCTTACACTCTATCACATACTCCCAAAACTCCTGTTTCAGGATTAGTGCTACTCCTTCCTTTGTTCTTGTCCTCTCACAGACCCTGACTTTACTTCCAAAACATTCCCAAACACTCTTTGCCTTTATCCTAGAGCTTCGTTTCACTCAGAGCCAAAACATCCAGGTTCCTTCCCTCAAACATACTACCTATCTCTCCTTTTTTCTCTCATCTTGGTTACATCCACACACATTTACACCCCAATCTGAGCCTTCGAGGAGGATGAGCACTCCCTGCGTGACTCTTTCTTCTGTTTCCCCTTTTAGAAAGCTAAAATACAAGGAGGGGAGGGTTTCTAGCCCCCCCGCTCTCGTCCCCTTGAGTCGCCTTTTACGACACGTGGGGAATGTGTGGGAAGTATTCTTTCTCCCCTATCCCCAGGGATAGGGGAGAAAGAATATATATATATATATATATATACATATATATATATATATATATATATATATATATATATATATATATATATATATATATATATATATATATATATATATAAATGAATACACACACACACACACACATACACACACACACACACACATTATATATATATATATATATATATATATATATATATATATATATATATATATATATATATATATATATATATATATATATATTTTTTTTTTTTGCTTTGTCGCTGTCTCCCGCGTTTGCGAGGTAGCGCAAGGAAACAGACGAAAGAAATGGCCCAACCCACCCCCATACACATGCCTTGATTCAATCCAATGACAGCACGTCAACCCCGGTATACCACATCGCTCCAATTCACTCTATTCTTTGCCCTCCTTTCACCCTCCTGCATGTTCAGGCCCCGATCACACAAAATCTTTTTCACTCCATCTTCCCACCTCCAATTTGGTCTCCCTCTTCTCCTCGTTCCCTCCACCTCCGACACATATATCCTCTTGGTCAATCTTTCCTCACTCATTCTCTCCATGTGACCAAACCATTTCAAAACACCCTCTTCTGCTCTCTCAACCACGCTCTTTTTATTTCCACACATCTCTCTTACCCTTACGTTACTTACTCGATCAAACCACCTCACACCACAAATTGTCCTCAAACATCTCATTTCCAGCACATCCATCCTCCTGCGCACAACTCTATCCATAGTCCACGCCTCGCAACCATACAACATTGTTGGAACCACTATTCCTTCAAACATACCCATTTTTGCTTTCCGAGATAATGTTCTCGACTTCCACACATTCTTCAAGGCTCCCAGAATTTTCGCCCCCTCCCCCACACTATGATCCACTTCCGCCTCCATGGTTCCATCCGCTGCCATATCCACTCCCAGATATCTAAAACACTTCACTTCCTTCAGTTTTTCTCCATTCAAACTCACCTCCCAATTGAATTGACCCTCAACCCTACTGTACCTAATAACCTTGCTCTTATTCACATTTACTCTTAACTTTCTTCTTTCACACACTTTACCAAACTCAGTCACCAGCTTCTGCAGTTTCTCACATGAATCAGCCACCAGCGCTGTATCATCAGCGAACAACAACTGACTCACTTCCCAAGCTCTCTCATCCCCAACAGACTTCATACTTGCCCCTCTTTCCAAAACTCTTGCATTCACCTCCCTAACAACCCCATCCATAAACAAATTAAACAACCATGGAGACATCACACACCCCTGCCGCAAACCTACATTCACTGAGAACCAATCACTTTCCTCTCTTCCTACACGTACACATGCCTTACATCCTCCATAAAAACTTTTCACTGCTTCTAACAACTTGCCTCCCACACCATATATTCTTAATACCTTCCACAGAGCATCTCTATCAACTCTATCATATGCCTTCTCCAGATCCATAAATGCTACATACAAATCCATTTGCTTTTCTAAGTATTTCTCACATACATTCTTCAAAGCAAACACCTGATCCACACATCCTCTACCACTTCTGAAAGCACACTGCTCTTCCCCAATCTGATGCTCTGTACATGCCTTCACCCTCTCAATCAATACCCTCCCATATAATTTGAGAAAGGTGCAAGAGGTGGAAAAAAAGGGCAAATTAGAGTTGGGGTGAGAGAGTATCATTAAATTTTAGGGAGAATAAAAAGATGTTCTGGAAGGAGGTAAATAAAGTGCGTGAGACAAGGGAGCAAATGGGAACTTCAGTGAAGGGCGCAAATGGGAGGTGATAACAAGTAGTGGTGATGTGAGAAGGAGATGGAGTGAGTATTTTGAAGGTTTGTTGAATGTGTTTGATGATAGAGTGGCAGATATAGAGTGTTTTGGTCGAGGTGGTGTGCAAAGTGCGAGGGTTAGGGAAAATGATTTGGTAAACAGAGAAGAGGTAGTAAAAGCTTTGCGGAAGATGAAAGCCGGCAAGGCAGCAGGTTTGGATGGTATTGCAGTGAAATTTATTAAAAAAGGGGGTGACTGTATTGTTGACTGGTTGGTAAGGTTATCTAATGTATGTATGACTCATGGTGAGGTGCCTGAGGATTGGCGGAATGCGTGCATAGTGCCATTGTACAAAGGCAAAGGGGATAAGAGTGAGTGCTCAAATTACAGAGGTATAAGTTTGTTGAGTATTCCTGGTAAATTATATATATATATATATATATATATATATATATATATATATATATATATATATATATATATATATATATATATATATGTATTAGCTAAGTATAATGTTGATTACCACGTTGATGTTTGGCTTATATGTAGCCTTAATGTCAGGTTTGGTGTATATGGTTTATCTTAGGTGCGGTTTATTGGGTTTGGTTTATATGGTTTATCTTAAGTCCGGTTTATTTGGTTTGGTTTATGTGGGTTACCTTAAGTCCAGTATATTGGGTTTGGTTTATATGGTTTATCTTAAGTCCGGTTTATTGGGTTTGGTTTATATGGTTTATCTTAAGTTCGCTTTATTGGGTCTGGTTTATATGGTTTATCTTAGGTCCGTTTTTGGTGTGGTTTAAGTCCGGTTTATTGAGTATGGTTTATATGGTTTATCTTGAGTCCGGTTCATTGGGTTTGGTTTATATGGTTTATCTTAAGTCGGGTTTATTGGGTTTGCTTTTATATGGTTTTTCTTAATACCGGTTTATTGGGCTTGGTTTATGTGGTTTATTTTGAATCGGGTTTATTGGGTTTGGTTTATATGGTTTATCTTAAGTCGGGTTCATTGGGTTTGGTTTATATGTTTTATCTTAAGTCCGGTTTATTGGGTTTAGTTTATATGGTTTATCTGAAGTCGGGTTTATTGGGTTTGGTTTATATGGTTTATCTTAAGTCGGGTTTATTGGGTTTGGTTTATATGGTTTATCTTAAGTCCGGTTTATTGGGTTTGGTTTATATGGTTTATCTTGAATCGGGTTTATTGGGTTTGGTTTATATGGTTTATCTTAAGTCGGGCTTATTGGGTTTGGTTTATGCGGTTTATCTTGAACCGGGTTTATTGGGTTTGGTTTATATGGTTTAACTTAAGTCGGGTTTATTGGGTTTGGTTTATATGGTTTATCTTAAGTCGGGTTTATTGGGTTTGGTTTATATGGTTTATCTTAAGTCGGGTTTATTGGGTTTGGTTTATATGTTTATCTTAAGTTGGTTTATTGGGTTTGGTTTATATGGTTTATCTTAAGTCCGGTTTATTGGGTTTGGTTTATGTGGTTTATCTTGAATCGGGTTTATTGGGCTTGGTTTATATGGTTTATCTTAAGTCGGGTTTATTGGGTTTGGTTTATATGGTTTATCTGAAGTCGGGTTTATTGGGTTTGGTTTATATGGTTTATCTTATGTCCGGTTTATTGGGTTTGGTTTATATGGTTTATCTTAAGTCGGGTTTATTGTGTTTGGTTTATATGGTTTGTCTTAAGTCGGGTTTATTGGGTTTGGTTTATATCGTTTATCTTATGTCCGGTTTATTGGGTTTGGTTTTTATGGTTTATCTTAAGTCGGGTTTATTGGGTTTGGTTTATATGGTTTGTCTTAAGTCGAGTTTATTGGGTTAGGTTTACATGGTTTATCTTATGTCCGGTTTATTGGGTTTGGTTTATATGGCTTATCTTATGCCCGGTTTATTGGGTTTGGTTATGTCATTCACAGTTGCTTGATCTTTGTGGTTTGTTTGGTGAATTATTATGACGAGCTGATAGATGTAGTGGTCGATGTAGAGAACTGGTAGAGTGACGTAGTAGATGTAGTTAGAGCAGATAGTGTGCAGTGATAGATGTAGTTAGAACAGATGGTGTGTAGTGGTAGATGTAGTTAAAGCATATAGTGTGTAGTGGTAGATGTAGTTAAAGCATATAGTGTGTAGTGGTAGATGTAGTTAGAGCAGATAGTGTGCAGTGGTAGATGTAGTGAGAGGAGATAGTGTGTAGTAGTAGTTGTAGAGTGTAGTGGAAGATGAGTGTAGTGAGAGGAGATAGTGTGTAGTGGTAGATGTAGAGTGTAGTGGAAGATGAGTGTAGTGAGAGGAGATAGTGTATAGTGATAGATGTAGAGTGTAGTGGAAGATGAGTGTAATGAGAGGATATAGTGTGTAGTGGTAGATGTAGATTGTAGTGGAAGATGAGTGTAGTGAGAGGAGATAGTGTGTAGTGGTAGATGTAGAGTGTAGTGGAAGATGAGTGTAGTGAGAGGAGATAGTGTGTAGTGGTAGATGTAGAGTGTAGTGGAAGATGAGTGTAGTGAGAGGAGATAGTGTGTAGTGGTAGATGTAGAGTGTAGTGGAAGATGAGTGTAGTGAGAGGAGATAGTGTGTAGTGGTAGATGTAGAGTGTAGTGGAAGATGAGTGTAGTGAGAGGAGATAGTGTGTAGTGGTAGATGTAGAGTGTAGTGGAAGATGAGTGTAGTGAGAGGAGATAGTATGTGGGTGCGGGTGGTGGGAGCATGTAGCAGTAATGGACACATCAGCTTTAAGCCACGTCATCAGCAATATTCAGAACGCTGCCTTGTTCGCTCACCTCTCGTTTAAAACTTGTGTTTGCCGCGTAAACCTGTGACTCTACCACACCACCTGCCTCCCTCCTGCTCTCCTATCACTTTACGTCACACTGCTTCTGTTGTAGTGTAAGTTTATGTCAGAGTGGATCTGTTGTAGTGTAGATTTACGTCACAGTGGATCTGTTACAGTGTAGATTTACGTCACGGTGGATCTGTTGTTGTGTAAGTTTACGTCACAGTGGATCTGTTGTATTGTAAGTTTACGTCACAGTGGTTTTGTTGTAGTGAAAGTTTACGTCACAATGGTTCGATTGTAGTGTAACTTTAAGTCACAGTGATTCTGTTGTAGTGTAAGTTTACGTCACAGTGCTTCTGTTGTAGTGAAAGTTTACGTCACAGTGATTCGGTTGTAGTGAAAGTTTACGTCACAGTGATTCGGTTGTAGTGTAATTTTGTCACAGTGGTTCTGTTGTATTGTAGGTTTACGTCACTGTGGTCCTGTTGTAGTGTAAGTATCTTCGTGCTACAAGGGTCGTATCTTCGTGCTACAAGGTCGTATCATGGTGCTACAAGGTCGTACCATCGTGCTACAAGGTAGTATCTTCGTGCTACAATGATCGTATCTTCGTGCTACAAGGGACGTATCTTCGTACTACAAGGATCGTATCTTCGTGCTACAAGGGTCGTATCTTCGTGTTTCAAGGGTCGTATCTTCATACTACAAGGATCGTATCTTCGTGCCACTAGAATCGTATTTTCCTACTACAAAGTCGTATCATCGTGCCACAAGGTCGTATCTTCGTGCTAAAAGGGTCGTATCTTCGTGTTACAATAATCGTATCTTCGTGCTACAAGGTCGTATCATCGTGCAACAAGGCCGTATTTTCGTGCAAAAAGGCTCGTATCTTCATACTACAAGAATCGTATCTTCGTGCTACAAGGTCGTATCTTCGTGCTACAAGGTCGTATCATCGTGCTACAAGGTCGTATCTCCGTGCTAAAAGGATCGTATCTTACTACTACAAGCTTCGTATCTTCGTGCTACAAAGGTCGTTTCTGCGTTATACGAGGATCGTATCTTCGTTCTACAAGGGTCGTATCTTCGTGCTACAAGGATCGTATCTTCGTTCTACAAGGGTCGTATCTTCGTGCTACAAGGATCGTATCTACGTTTTACAATGGTCGTATCTTCGTGCTACAAGGATCGTATCTTCGTGCTACAAGTGTCGTATATTTGAACCACAAGGATCGTATCTACGTTTTACAAGGGTCGTATCTTCGTGCTACAAGATAGTATCTTCGTGCTACAAGGGTCGTATCTACGTTTTACAAGGGTCGTATCTTCGTGCTACAAGGATCGTATCTTCGTACTACAAGGATCGTATCTTCGTGCTACAAGAATCGTATCTTCGTGCTACAAGGTCGTATTATCGTGCTACAAGGTCGTATCTTCGTGCTACAAGGTAGTATCTTCATGCTACAAGGATCGTATCTTCGTGCTACAAGGGTCATATCTTCGTACTACAAGGATCGGAACCGTGCTGCAAGGGTCGTATCTTCGTGCTACAAGGATCGTATCTTCGTGCTACAAGGATCGTATCTTCGAGCTACAAGGATCGTATCTTCGAGCTACAAGGATCGTATCTCCGTACTACAAGGATCGTATCTTCGTGCTACAAGGTCGTATCATCGTGCTACAAGGTCGTATCTTTGTGCTAAAAGGATCGTATCTCCGTACTACAAGGATCGTATCTTCGTGCTACAAGGGTCGTAATTTCGTGCTACAAGGGTCGTATCTTCGTGCTACAAGAATCGTATCTACGTTTTACAAGGGTCGTATCTTCGTGCTAAATCTTCGTGCTACAAGGATCGTATCTTCGTGCTACAAGGGTCGTTTTTCGTACCAGAGGAGTCGTATCTTCTTCCTACAAGGATCTTATCTTCTAGATACAAGGATCGTATCTTCGTGCTACACGGATCGTATCTTCTTGCTACAAGGATCTTATCTTCATGCTACAAGGACCGTATCTTCGTGCTACAAGGGTCTTTTTTTGTGCTACAAGGATCGTATCTTCGTGCTACTAGGATGGTATCTTCGTGCTACAAGGATCGTATCTTCGTGCTACAAGGATCGTATCTTCGTGCTACAAGGATCGTGTCATCCTGCTACAAGGGTCATATCTTCGTGCTACAAGGATCGTATCTTCTTGCTACAAGGATCGTATCTTCGAGCTACAAGAATCGTATCTTCGTAATACAAGGATCGTATCTTCGTACTACAAGGGTCGTATCTTTGTGCTGGAAGGGTCGTGTCTTCGTGCTACAAGGATCGTATCTTCGATCTACAATGGTCGCACCTTCGTGCTACAAGGTACTGTTTTCATGCTACAAGGATCGTATCTTCATGCAAAAAGGATCTTATCTTCGTACTACAAGGATCATATCTTCATGCTACAAGAACCGTATCCTCGTGCTACAAGGTCGTATCATCGTGCTAGAAGGTCGTACCTTCGTGCTACAAGGTAGTATCTTCGTGCTACAAGGGTCGTATCTTCGTGCTACAAGGGTCGTATCTTCGTGCTACAAGGATCGTAACCGTGCTTCAAGGGTTGTATCTTCGTGCTACAAGGATCGTATCTTCTTGCTACAAGACTCGTAACTTCGTACTACAAGGGCCGTATGTTCGTGCTACAAGGTTGTATCTTCGAACTACAAGGGTCGTATCTTTGTGCTACAACGATCGTATCTTCCTTCTTCAAGGGTAGTATCATCATGCTGCAAGGTAGTATGTTCGTGCTGCAAGGGTCGTACAAGCATCGTAACATCATTCTACAAGGATCGTATCGTATCTTCGTACTACAAGGGCCATATCTTCGTGCTACAAGACTGTATCTTCGTACTACAAGGGTCGTATCTTTGTGCTACAAGGATCGCATCTTCGTGCAACAAGAACTGTACCTTCGTGCTACAAGAATCGTATCTTCGTGCTACAGGGTCGCATCATCGTGCTACAAGGTCGTAACTTCACGCTAAAAGGGTTGTATCTTCGTTCTACAAGGATCGTATCTTCGTGCTACAAAGGTAGTATCTTCGTGCTACAAGTGTCGTATTATCGTGCTGTAAGGATCGTATCTTCGTTCTACAAGGGTCGTATCTTTGTGCTACAAGGTAGTATCTTCGTGCTAAAAGGGTCGTATCTTCGTACTACAAGAATCGTATCTTCGGTCTACAAGGGTCGTATCTTCGTGCTACAAGGTGGTAACCTCTTGCTACAAGGATTGCATCTTCGTGCTACAAGGGTCTTATCTTCGTGCTACAAGGGTCGAATCTTCGTACTACAAGGATCGTATCTTCGTTCTACAAGGATCGTCTCTTCATGCTATAAGGATCATATCTTCGTGCTACAAGCATCGTATCCTCGTGCTACAAGGGTCGTATAATCGTGCTACAAGGATCGTATCTTCGTGCTACAAGGATCGTATCTTCGTGCTACAAGGATCTTATCTTCGTACTACAAGGATCGTATCTTCTTGCTAGAAAGGTCGTATTTTCGTGCTACAGGGGTCGTATGTTCATACTACAAGGGTCGTATCTTGGTGCTACAAGGGTCGTATCTTTGTTCTACAAGGGTTGTATCTTCATGCTTCAAGGTCGTACCTTAGTGCTACAAGGATCGTATCTTCGTGTTACAAGGATCGTATCTTCGTGCTACAAAGGTCGTTTCTTCTTGCTACAACGGTCGTATCTTCTTGCAACAAGACTCGCATCTTCGTAATACAAGCGTCGTATCTTCGTGCTACAAAGTTTTATCTTTGTACTACAAGGATTGTATCTTTGTGCTAAAAGGGTCGTATCTTCTTCCTATAAGGTCGTATCCTCGTACTACAAGGTTCATATCTTTATGCTACAAGGGTCGTACCTTCGTGCTACAAGGGTCGTATCTTTGGGGTACAAGGATCGTATCTGCATACTACAAGGGTGGTATTTTCGTGCTACAAGGACCGTATCTTCATACTACGGGAGTCGTATCTTCGTGTTACAAGGATCGTATCTTCGTGTTATAAGATCGTATATCTTCGTGCTACAAGGGTCGTATCTTCGTGTTACAAAGTTGTATCTTCGTGTTACAAGGTCGTAACTTCCTGCTGCAGGGATCGTATCTTCGTGCTACAAGAGTCGTATCTTCGTGCTACATGGGTCTTTTTTTTTTTTTTTTACTACAAGGGTTGTACCTTCGTGCTACAAGTGTCGTATGATTTTGCTACAAGGGTCGTATCTTCGTTCTATAAGGGTCGTATCATCGTGCTACAATGGTCGTATCTTCGTGCTACAAGGGTCTTCCCTTCATGATACAAAGGCTCGTATCTTCGTGCTACCAGGGTATCATCTTCGTGATACAAGGGTCGTACATTCATACTAAAAGGTCGTATCTTCGTACTACAAGGTTCGTATCTTCGTGCTATAATGTCTTACATTCATGCTACCAGGTCGTATCTTCCTACTTCAAGGATCGTACCTTTGTGCTACAGTGTCCGTATCTTTGTGCTACAAGGGTCGTATCTTCGTGTTACAAGGTCGTACATTCGTGCCCAAGGTCGTATCTTCATACTACAAATGTAGTATCTTCATGCTACAAAGGGTCTTATCTTCTTGCTACAAGGGTCGTATCTTCGTGCTACAAGGGTCGTACCTTTGTGCTACAGGGTCGTATCTTTGTGGCACAAGATCGTGTTTTCGTGCTAGAAGGGTCGTATATTTGTGCTACATGGTTCGGTTGTTCGTGTTACAGGGGTCGTATCTTCGTATCATAAGTGTTGAATCTTCGTGCTACAAGGGTCGTATCTTCGTGCTACAAGGATCGTATAATCTTGATACAAGGGTCGTATCTTCGTGCTACAAGGGTCGTATATTCGAGCTATAAGGTCTCGTATCTTCTTACTACAAGGGGCGTATCTTCTTGTTAGCAGGGTCGTATCCTCGTGCTACAAGGGTCGCATCTTCGTACTACAAGGTCGCATCTTCCTACTACAAGTTTCTTACATTCGTGCTACAAGGGTCGCATCTTCGTGCTACAAGGGTCGTACTTTCGTGCTACAAAGGTCGTATCTTTGTGCTACAAGGGTCGTATCTTTGTTTTACAAGGTCGTATCTTCGTGCTACAAGGGTCGTATCTTTGTTTTACAAGGTCGTATCTTCGTGCTACAAGGGTCGTTTCTTCCTGCTACAAGTGTCGTATCTTCATGCTTCATGGATCGTATCCTTTTACTACGAGGGTCGTATCTTCGTACTGCACGGGTCGTTTCATCGTGGTACAAGTATCGTATCATCGTGCTAGAAGGGTCGTATTTTCTTTTTAGTAGAATCGTATCTTCATGGTAAAAGATCGTATCTTCTTTTTACAACCATTGTATCTTTGTGCTACAAGCATCGTATATTCGTACTACAAAGGTCGTATCTTCGTGCTACAAGGTCGTATCTTTTTAGTACAAGGGTCGTATCTTCGTGCTACAAGGGTCGTATCATCGTGATACAGGGATTGTATCTTCGTGCTGCAAGGGTCATATCTTCATGCTACAAGTATCGTATCGTCATACTCATAGTGTTGTATCTTCGTGCTACAAGGATCGCATCTTTATACAAGGGTCGTATTTTCGTGCTACAAGGATCGTATCTTTATATAAGCGTCGTATTTTCGTGCTACAAGGATCGTATCTTCATACTACGAGGGTCGTATCTTCGTGCTACAAGGAACGTATCTTCGTGCTACATGATCGTATCTTCGTGCTACACGAATCGCATCTTCATGCTGCAAGGGTCGCATTTTCGAACTATAAGGATCGTTTCTTCGTGCTGTAAGGTCGTATATTCGTGCTACAAGGATCGTATCTTTTTAGTACAAGGGTCGTGTCTTCGTGCTACAAGGATCGTATCTTCGTGATACAGGGATCATATCTTCGTGCTACAAGAGTCATTTCTTCGTGCTACAAGTATCGTATCTTCATACTCCTCGGGTCATATTTTCGTGCTACAAGGATCGTATCCTCATACAACGAGGGCCATATCTTCGTGCTACAAGGAACGTTTCTTCGTGGTACAAGATCGTATCTTCGTGCTACACGAATTATATCTTTTTGCTGCAAGTGTCGTATCTTCGTGCTACAAAGTTGTATCTTCGTGCTACAAGGTCGTAACCTCCTGCTACAAGGGTCGTATCTTCGTGCTACAAGAGTCGTATCTTCGTGCTACATGGGTGGTATCTTCTTACTACAAGAGTTGTACCTTCGTTGTACAAGTGTCGTATGTTCTTGCTATAAGGGTCGTATCTTCGTGCTACAGTGGTCGTATCTTCGTGCTACAATGGTCGCATCTTCGTGCTACAAGGGTCTTCCCTTCGTGATACAAAGAGTCGTATCTTCGTGCTACTTGGGTATTATCTTCGTGATACAAGGGTCGTACATTCGTGCTACAAGGTCGTATCTTCGTACAAGGTTCGTATCTTCGTGCTATAAGGTCTTACATTCGTGCTACAAGGTCGTATCTTCCTACTTCAAGGATCGTACCTTTGTGCTACAATGTCGGTATCTTTGTGCTACAAGGGTTGTATCTTCGTACAAGGGTTGTATCTTCGCGCTACAAAGGGTCTTATCTTCGTGCTACAAGGGTCGTATCTTCATGCAACAAGGGTCATACCTTCGTACTACAGAGTCGTATCTTCATGCTACATTGTCGTATATCCCTGGTGCAAGTTCGTGTCTTCGTGCTACAATGGTTGTATATTCGTGCTACAAGGTTCGGCTGTTCGTGCTACAAGGGTCGTAACTTCGTATTACAAGTGTTGTATCTTCGTGCTACAAGGGTCATATCTTCGTTCTATAACGTCGTCTCTTCGTAATACAAGGATCGTATAATATTCCTACAAGGGTCGTAACTTCGTGCAACAAGCTTCGTATCTTCGTGCTATAAGGTCGTATCTCTCGCTACAAGGGGTGTATCTTCTTGCTAGAAGGGTCGTATCGTCGTGCTACAAGGGACGTATCTTCGTACTATAAGGTCGTATCTTCCTACTACAAGTTTGTTACCTTCGTGGTACAAGGGTCGCATCTTCGTGCTACAAGGGTCGTACATTCGTGCTACAAGGTCTTATCTTCGTACAAAAAGGTTCGTATCTTCGTGCTATAAGGTCTTACATTCGTGCTACAAGGTCGTATCTTTCTACTTCAATGATCGTGCTAAAAGGTCGTACATTTGTGCTCAAGGTCGTATCTTCGAACAAGGGTCGTATCTTCGTGCTACAAAGGGTCTTATCTTTGTGCTACAAGGGTCGTATCTTCATGCAACAAGGGTCGTATCTTTGTGCTACAGGGTCGTATCTTCATGCTACATTGTCGTATCTTCGTTGTGCAAATTCGTGTCTTTGTGCTACAGTGGTTGTATATTCGTGATACAAGGTTCGGCTATTCGTGCTACAAGGGTCGTATCTTCGTATTACAAGTCTTGTATCTTCGTGCTACAAGGGTCGTATCTTCGTGCTGCAAGGATGGTATCTTCGTGCTACAAGGGTCATATCTTCGTTCTACAGCGTCGTCTCTTCGTACTACAAGGATCGTATAATGTTCCTACAAGGGTCGTAACTTCGTGCAACAAGCGTCGTATCTTCGTGCTATAAGGTCGTATCTTCTTGCTACAAGGGGCGTATCTTCTTGCTAGAAGGGTCGTATCTTCGTGCTACAAGGGTCGTATCTTCGTACTACAAGGTCGTATCTTCCTACTACAAGTTTCTTACCTTCGTGCTACGAGGGTCGCATCTTCCCTGCTACAAGGGTCGTACTTTCATGCTTCAAAGGTCGTATCTTTGTGCTACAAGGGTCGTATCTTTGTTTTACAAAGTTTTATCTTCGTGCTACAAGGGTCGTATCTTCGTGCTACAAGTGTCGTATCTTCGTGCTTCATGGATCGTATCTTTTTACTACAAGGGTCGTATCTTCGTACTACGAGGGTCGTTTCTTCGTGGTACAAGTATCGTATCATCGTGCTATAAGGGTCGTATTTTCTTGCTAGTAGAATCGTATCTTCGTGCTACAAGATTGTATCTTCTACAAGGATTGTATCTTTTTGCTACAAGCATCGTATATTTGTACAACAAAGGTCATATCTTCGTGCTACAAGGTCGTATCTTTGTGCTGCAAGGGTCGCATATTCGAACTAGAAGGATGGTTTCTTCGTGCTATAAGGTCGTTTCTTCGTGCTACAAGGATCGTATCTTTTTAGTACAAGGGTCGTATCTTCGTGCTACAAGGATTGTATCATCGTGATACAGGGATCGTATCTTCGTGCTACAAGGGTCATATCTTCGTATTTCAATATCGCATCTTCATGCCCCTACGATCGTATCTTCGTGCTACAAGGATCGTATGTTTATACTACAAGGGTCGTATTTTCGTGCTACAAGGATCGTATCTTCATACTACGAGGGTCGTATCATCGTGCTACAAGGAACGTATCTTCGTGCTACAAGATCGTATCTTCGTGCTACACGAATAGTATCTTCATGCTGCAAGTGTCGTATCTTTGCTCTACAAAGTTGTATCTACGTGCTACAATGTCGTAAATTCCTGCTACAAGGGTCGTATCTTTTACTACAAGAGTCGTATCTTCGTGCTACATGGGTCGTATCTTCTTATCACAATGGTTGTACCTTCGTGCTACAAGGGTCGTATCTTCGTGTTGCGAGGGTCGTATCTTCGTGCTACAGTGGTCGTATCTTCGTGCTGCAATGGTCGTATCTTTGTTTTACAAGGTCGTACATTTGTGCTCAAGGTCGTATCTTCGTACTACAAGGGTCGTATCTTCGTGCTACAAAGGGTCTTACCTTCGTGCTACAAGGGTCGTATCTTCGTGCCACAAGGGTCGTATCTTCGTTATACAAGGATTGTATCTTCGTGCTGCAACGGTCGTATCTTCGTGCTACAACGCCGTCTCTTCGCACAACAAGGATCGTATCTTCACGCTATAAGATCGTATCTTCTTGTCACAAGGGTTGTACCTTCGTGCTACAAGGGTCGTATCTTCGTGTTGCGAGGGTCGTATCTTCGTGCTATAGGGGTCGTATTTTCTTGCTAGTAGAATCGTTTCTTCGTTCTACAAGATTGTATCTTCTACAAGGATTGTATCTTCGCGCTTTCGTGCTACAACGCCGTCTCTTCGTACTACAAGGACCTACAAGGGTCGTATCTTCGTGCTACAAGGGTCGTATCTTTGTGCTATAAGGTCGTATCGTCTTGCTACAAGGGGCGTATATTCTTGCTAGAAGGGTCGTATCTTCGCACTACAAGGTCATATCTTCCTACTACAAGTTTCTAACCTTCGTGCTACAAGGGGCGCATCTTCGTGCTACAAGGGTCGTACTTTCGTGCTACAAAAGTCGTATCTTTGTGCTACAGGGTTCGTATCTTTGTTTTACAATGTCGTATCTTCGTGCTACAAGGGTCGCATCATCGTGATACAGGGATCGTGTCTTCATGCTACAAGGGTCATATCTTCGTGCTACAAATACCGTATCTTCATACTCCTAGGGTCGTATCTTCGAGCTACAAGGATCGTATCTTCTTACTTCAAGGGTTATATTTTCGTGCTACAAGGATCATAATCTTCATACTGCGAGGGTCGTATTTTTGTGCTACAAGAAACGTATCTTCGTGCTACACGAATCGTATCTTCGTGCTGCAAGGGTAGCATCTTCGTGCTTCAAAGTTGTATCTTCGTGCGATAAGGTCTTAAATTCCTGCTACAAGGGTCGTATCTTCGTGCTACAAGAGTCGTATCTTCGTGTTACATGGGTTGTACGTCGTGCTACAAGTGTCTTATCTACTTGCTACAAGGGTCGTATCTTCGTGCTACAACAGTCGTATCTTCGTGCTACAAGGGTCTTCCCTTCGTTATACAAAGGGTTGTTATCTTCGTGCTACAAGGGTCGTATCTTCGTACTACTAGGGTCTTGTCTTCGTGCTACAAGGGTCGTACATTCGTGTTACAAGGCCGTATCTTCGTACTACAAGGTTCATATCTTCCTGCTACAAGGTCTTATTTTCGTACTACATTGTTCTTATATTCGTGCTACAAGGTCTTCCATTCGTGCTACAAGGTCGTATCTTCCTACTTCAAGGAACGTAACTTTGTGGTACAATGGCAGTATCTTTGTGCTACGAGGGTTGTATCTTCGTGTTATAAGGTCGTACATTCGTGCTCACGGTCGTATCTTCGTACTACAAGGGTCCTATCTTCGTATTACAAAAGGTCTTATCTTCGTGCTACAAGGGTCGTATCTTCGTGCTAGAAGGATCGTATCTTCGTGCTACAACGGTCGTACCTTCGTACAAGGGTCGTTTTTTCGTGCTACAGGGATCGTATCTTCGTGCTATAAGGTTGTATGTTCGTGCTACACGAGTCGTATGTTCGTGCTACAAGGATCGTATCTTCATTCTTCAAGGGTCGTATCTTCGTGCTTTAAGGACGTATATTCCTCCTACACGGGTCGTATCTTCGTTCTACAAGGGTCGTATACTTCGTGCTACAAGGTTCAGCTGTTCGTGCTAAAAGGGTCGTATCTTTGTGCTACAAGGGTCGTATCTTCGTGCTACAAGGTCGTATATTTGTGGTACAAGGTCGTATCTTCGTACTACAACGGTCGTGTCTTCGTGCTACAAGGGTCGTATCTTCAAGCTACAAGGTCTTATCTTCCTACTACAAGGCTCTTATCTACGCGCTACATGGGTCTCATCTTCGTACAACAAGGGTCGTACCTTTCGCCTACACTGGTCGTATCTTTGCTACAAGGTTCGTACCTTCGTGCTACAAGGGTCGTATTTTCGTGCTACAAGGTCGTACCTTCGTGCTACTGCTACAAGGTCATATATTCATGGTACAAGGCCGTATCCTCTTACTACAAAGGCGTCTCTTCGTGCTACAAAGGTCGTATCTTCGTGCTACAAGATCATATTTTCCTTTTTCAAGTTTCTTACCTTCGTACTACAAGGTTCGTATCTTCGTTTTACAAGGTCGTTTCTTCGTGCTACAAGGGTCGTATCATCGTGCTACAAGGGTCGTATTTTCGTGCTACAAGGATCGTATCTTTATACTACAAGGATCGAATAATCTTGCTGCAAGGGTCGTTTCTTCGTGCTACAAGGGTCGTATCTTCTTGCTATAAGGTCGAATATTCTTCCTACAAGGGGCGTATATTCTTGCTAGAATGGTCGTATCTTTGTGCTACAAGGGTCGTATCTTCATACTACAAGGTAGCATCTTCCTGCTGTAAGTTTCTTACCTTCGTGCAACAAGGGTCGTATCTTCTTGCTACAAGGGTCGTACTTTCGTGCTACAAAGGTCGTATCTTTATGATACAAGGGTCGTGTCTGCGTTTTACACCGTCATATCTTCGTGCTACAAGGGTCGTATCATCGTGCTACAAGGATCGTATCTTCGTGCTACAAGGGTCGTATCTTCTTGCTAGAAGAATCGTATCTTCGTGCTACAAGATCGTACCTCCTTTCTACAAGGATTGTATCTTCTTGCTACAAGCATCGTATATTCGTACTTCAAGAATTGTTTTTCGTACTACAAAGGTCATATCTTCGTGCTACAAGGTCGTATCTTCGTGCTACAAGGGACGCATATTCGAACTTTAAGGATCGTTTCTTCGTGCTATAAGGTCGTATATTCTTGCTACAAGGATCGTATCTTTTTAGTTCAGTAGTCGTATCTTCGAGCTACAAGGATGCTACAGGGATCGTATCTTCGTGCTACAAGGGTCATATCTTCGTACTTCAAGGATCGCATCTTCATACTCCTAGGGTCATTTCTTCGTGGTACAAGGATCGTATCTCTATACTACGAGGGTCGTATCTTCATGCTACAAGGATCGTATCTTCGTGCTACATGATTTTATCTTCGTGGTACACGAATCGTATCCTCGTGCTACAAGGGTCGTATATTCGTGCTACAAGTTTCGTATACTCGTGCTAGAAGGTCGTATCTTCGTAATACATGTGTCGTATCTTCGTTCTACAAGGGTCACATCTTCGTGCTAGAAGGATCTTATCTTCGTGCTGGAAGGGTCGTATCTTCGTGCAGCAAGGTCGTCTCTTCGTAATACAAGGGTCGTAATATCTTGCTACAAGGGTCGTATCTTCATGCTACAAAGGTCGTATCTTCGTGCTACAAGGTCGTACTTTCTTGCTACAATGGGCGTATCTTCTTACTAGAAGGGTTGTATCTTCGTGCTACAAGGGTCGTATCTTCGTACTATAGGGTCGTATCTTCCTACTTCAAGCTTCTTACATTCGTGCTACAAGGGTCGTACTTTCGTGCTACAAATGTATCTTTGTGCTACAAGGGTCGTATCTTCGTTTTACTCGGTCGTGTCTTCGTGCTACAAGTGTCGTATCTTCTTGGTACAAGGATCGCATCATTTTGCCATAAAGGTCGTATCTTTGTATTATAAGGGTCGTATCATCGTGCTACAAGGATCGTATCTTCGTGCTACAAGGGTCGTATCTTCTTGCTAGAAGAATCGTATCTTCGTGCTACTAGATCTTATCTTTTTTCTACAAGGATCGTATCTTCGTGCTACAAGCATCGTATATACGGTACTTCAAGAATTGTATTTTCGTGCTACAGAGGTCGTATCTTCGTGCTAAGAGGTCGTATCTTCGTGCTACAAGGTCGTATCTTCGTGCTACAAGGTCGTATCTTCGTGCTACGAGGTCGTATCTTCGTGCTACAAGGGTCGTATCTTCTTGCTAGAAGAATCGTATCTTCGTGCTACTAGATCTTATCTTTTTTCTACAAGGATCGTATCTTCGTGCTACAAGCATCGTATATACGGTACTTCAAGAATTGTATTTTCGTGCTACAGAGGTCGTATCTTCGTGCTACGAGGTCGTATCTTCGTGCTACAAGGTCGTATCTTCGTGCTACAAGGGTCGCATATTCGAACTATAGTGATCGTTTTTTGTTCTATAAGGTCGTATCTTCACGCTACAAGGATCGTATTTTTTTTAGTACAAGGGTCGTATCTTCGTGCTACAAGGGTCGTATCATCGTGCTACAGTGATCGTATCTTCGTGCTACAATGATCGTATCTTCATACTCCAAGGGTCGTATCTTCATGCTGCAAGGATCGTATCTCCGTACTACATGGGTCGAATTTTCGTGCTACAAAGATAGTATCTTCATACTACGAGGGTTGTATCTTCGTGCTACAAGGATTATATCTTCGTGCTACAAGATCTTATCTTCGTGCTACACGTATCGTATCTTCGTGCTACAAGGGTCGTAACATCGTATTACAAAGTTGTATCTTCGTGCTAAAGGGGTCGTATCATCGTACTACAAAGTTGTATCTTCGTGCTACAAGGTCGTAATTTTCTGCTACAAGGGTCGTATCTTCGTGCTACAAGAGTCGTATCTTCGTGCTACAAGAGTCGTATCTTCGCGCTACATGGGTTGTATCTTTCAACTACAAGGGTTGTACCTTCGTGCTACAAGTGTCGTATCTTTTTGCCACAAGGGTCGTATCTTCGTGCTGCAACGGTCGTATCTTCGTGCTATAATGGTCGTATCATCATGCTACAAGGGTCTTTCCTTCGTGATACAATGGGTCGTATCTTCGTGCTACAAGAGTCGTATCTTCGCGCTACATGGGTTGTATCTTTCAACTACAAGGGTTGTACCTTCGTGCTACAAGTGTCGTATCTTTTTGCCACAAGGGTCGTATCTTCGTGCTGCAACGGTCGTATCTTCGTGCTATAATGGTCGTATCATCATGCTACAAGGGTCTTTCCTTCGTGATACAATGGGTCGTATCTTCGTGCTACAAGTTCGTATCTTCGTACTACAAGGTCTTATTTTCGTACTATAAGGTTCTTATCTCCGTGCTACAAGGTCTTGCATTCGTGCTACAAAGTCGTATCTTCCTACTTCAAGGATCGTCCCTTTGTGCTACAATGTCCGTATCTTTGTGCTACAAGGGTCGTATTCTCGTGTTACAAGGTCGTACATTCGTGCTCAAGGTCGTATATTCGTGCTAGTAGGGTCGTATCTTCGTGCTACAGGGTCGTATCTTCAGGATACATTGTCGTATCTTCGTGATATAAGGTCGTGTCTTCGTGCTACATCTTTCGTATATTCGTGCTACAAAGTCGTATCTTTGTACTACTTGTGTCGTATCTTCGTGCTATAAGGGTCGTATATTTGTGCTACAAGGTCGTCTCTTCGTACTACAAGGATCGTATGATCTTGCTGCAAGGGTCGTATATTCGTGCTACAAGGGTCGTATCTTCTTGCTATAAGGTCGTATCTTCTTGCTACAAGGGCGCATCTTCTTACTAGAAGGGTCGTATCTTCGTGCTACAAGGGTCGTATCTTCATGTTACAAGAATCGTATCTTCCCCCTACAAGGATCGTATCTCCGTGCTACAAGGTTCGTATCTTCTTTCTACAAGGGTCGTATCTTTTTGCTACAAGACTCGTACCTTCCTACTACAAGGGTCGTATCTTCGTGCTACAAGGGTTGTATCACCATGCTGCAAGGGTCGTATCTTTTTGCTACAAGTATCGTATCTTCGTGCTACAAGTCTCGTGTCTTCGTACTACAAGAATGGTGTCATCGTGCTAGAAAGGTCGTACCTTCGTGCTACAATGGCCGTATGTTTGTGCTGCAAGGGTCGTATCTTTGTCCTACAAGGTCGTACATTCGTGCTCCAAGGTCGTATCATCTTACTATAAGCGTCGTATCTTCGTGCTACAAAGGTTCGTATCTTCGTCCTACAAGGTTGTATCTTCGTACTACTAGGGTCTTCTCTTTGTGCTACAAGGGTCGTACATTCGTGCTACAAGGTCGTATCTTCGTACTACAAGGATCGTATCTTCGTGCTGTAAAGGGTCGTATCTTCGTACTACAAAGGGTCGTATCTTTGTGCTAGAAGGCCGTATCTTACTACTACTAGGGTCTTATCTTCGTGCTACAAGGGTCGAACATTCGTACTGCAAGGTCGTATCTTCGTACTACAAGGGTAGTATCTTTGTACTACAAACGTCTTATTTTCGTGCTACAGAGTCGTATATTCATGCTACAACGTCGTATCTTCGTGCTAAAAGGTCGTGTCTTCGTACAAGGGTCGTACCTTCGTGCTACAATGGTCGTACCTTCGTGCTACAATGGTTGTGTCTTCTTGCTACATACGTCCTATTTTCGTACTACAAAGGTCATATCTTCGCGCTAAAAGGCTCATATCTTTGTGCTACAAGGGTCGTATCTTCGTGCTAGAAGGATCATATCTTGCTACACGACTCGTATCTTTTTACTACAAGGGTCGTATATTCGTGCCACAAGGATCGTATATTCGTGCTACAAGGATCGTATATTCGTGCTACAAGGTCTATCTTCGTACTATAAGGGTCGTATCTTCGTGCTACAAGGGTCGTATCTTCGTGCAACAAGGTCGTATCTTCTTACTACAAGGGTCGTATATTCTTGCTACAAGGGTCATACCTTCATGCTACAAGAGTCGTATCATCGTGCTACAAGGTCGTTTCTTCATACCACAAGGATCGTATCCTCGTGCTAGTAGGGTCGTATCTTCGTACTACAAGGGTCGTACATTCGTGCTATAAGGATCGTATGATCGTGCTACTAGCATAGTATCTTTGTACTACATGGGCCGTGTCTTCGTACTACAAGAATGGTATCTACGTGCTACAAGGGTCGTATCTTCGTGCTACAAGAATCGAATCTTCATACTACAAGGGTCGTACTTTGAAGCTACAATGGTCGTATCTTCATACTACAAGGTTCGTATTTTCGTGCGACAAGGATCGTATCTTCGTACGATGAAGGTTGTATCTTCGTGCTATAAAGTCGTATGTTCGTGCTACAAGGTCGTATCTTCGTGCTACAAGAGTTGTATCTTCGTGTTACAAGGAGCGCATGTTTGTGCTACAAGGGTCGTACCTTCGTGCAACAAGATCGTATCTTCGTGCTACAAGGTCGTATCATCGTACTACTTAGGTCGTATCTTCGTGCTACAAAGGTCATATCCTCGTACTACACAGGTCGTGCCTTCGTGCTATAACTGTATCTTCGTGCTACAAGGGTCGTATCTTCGTGCTACAAGGGTCGTATCTTCGTTCTTCAAGGGTTGCATCTTCCTGGTACAAGTTTGTATCTTCCTGCTACATGTGTCGTGTCTTCGTGCTACTAGGGTCGTATATTCGTGCTGCAAGGGTTATATCTTCGTGCCAGAAGGGTCGTATCTTCGTGCTACTAAGTAGTGTCATCGTTCTACAAGGTTCGTATCTTCGTCATTCAAGATCGTATCTTCGTGCTACAAGGGTCGTATTTTTGTGCTACAAAGTATCTATGCTACAAGGATCTTCTTACTGCAAGGGTCGCATATTCATGTTACAAGGATCGTATCTTCGTTCTTTAAGGGTCGTATCTTCGTGCTACTAGTGCGTATCCTCGTGCTTCAAGGGTCGTATCTTCGTGCTACAAGGGTCGTATATTCGTGCTACAAGGGTCATATCTTCCTGCTACAAGGGTCGTACTTCCGTGCTACAAGTGTCGTATCTACGTGTGACAAGGGTCGTATCATCGTGCTATAAGGATCGTATCTTCGTGCTGCAAGAGTTGTATCTTCGTGCTACAATAGTCCTACCTTCGTGCTACGAGGTCGTATATTCGTGGTACAAGGTCGTATCCTCGTACTACAAGGTTATATTTGTGCTACAAGGGTCATATCTTCGTACAAGGGTCGTACCTTCGTGCTACAGTGGTCGTACCTTCGTGCTACAATGGTTGTGTCTTCTTGCTACATATGTCGTATCTTCGTGCTACATACGTCGTATTTTCGTACTACATAGGTCGTATCTTCGTGCTACAAGGCTCATATCTTTGTGCTACATGGGTTGTATCTTCGTGCTAGAAGGATCATATCTTCTTGCTACAAGACTCGTATCTTTTTACTACAAGGGTAGTATATTCGTGCTATAAGGTCGTATCGTCTTACTACAAGGGTCGTATATTCTTGCTACAAGGGTCATACCTTCATGCTACAAGAGTCGTATCATCGTGCTACAAGGTCGTTTCTTCGTACCACAAGGATCGTATCCTCGTGCTAGTAGGGTCGTATCTTCGTACTACAAGGGTCGTACATTCGTGCTATAAGGATCGTATGATCGTGCTACTAGCATCGTATCTTTGTACTACATGGGCCGTGTCTTCGTAATACAAGAATGGTATCTACGTGCTACAAGGGTCGTATCTTCGTGCTACAAGGATCTATTCTTCATACTACAAGGGTCGTATTTTGAAGCTACAATGGTCGTATCTTCATACTGCAAGGGTCGTATTTTCGTGCGACAAGGATCGTATCTTCATACTATGAAGGTTGTATCTTCGTGCTATAAAGTCGTATGTTCGTGCTACAAGGTTGTATCTTCGTGCTACAAGAGTTGTATCTTCGTGTTACAAGGAGCGCATGTTTGTGCCTTCGTACAGCAAGATCGTATCTTCGTACTACAAGGTCGTATCATCGTACTACTAAGGTCGTATCTTCGTGCTACAAAGGTCATATCCTCGTACTACACAGGTCGTGCCTTCGTGCTATAAGTGTATCTTCGTGCTACAAGGGTCGTATCTTCGTGCTACAAAGGTCTTACCTTCGTGTTGCAAAGGTTCCTATCTTCGTGTTAAAATGTGGTATCTTCGTACCACTAGGATCTTATCTTCGTGCCCCAAAAGTCGTACACTCGTGCTACAAGGTCGTATCTTCGTAATACAAGAGTCGTATCTTCGGGCTACAAGGGCTGTACATTTGTGTTGCAAGGTCGTATCTTCGTACTACAAGGGTCGTATCTTCGTGCTAGAAAGGGTCGGATCTTTGTTCTACAAAGAGTAGTATCTTTGTGCTACAAGGGTCGTATCTTCGTCCTTCTAGGTCGTACATTCGTGCTCTAAAGTCGTATCTTCTTACTACAACGGTCCTATCTTCGTGCTACAATGTCGTATCTTCGTACTACTCGGGCCTTATCTTCGTGCTACAAGGGTTGTACAGTGTGCTACAAGGTCGTATCTTCGTACTACAATGGTCGTATCTTCGTGCTACAAAGGGTAGGATCTTCGTGCTACAAAGAGTCGTATCTTCGTGTTACAAGGTCTTATCTTCGTACTAGTAGGGTCTATCTTCCTGCTACAAGGGTCGTATCTTTGTGGTACAAGGTCGTATATTGATGATACAACGTCGTATCTTCGTGCTACAAGGTCGTGTCTTCGTGCTACAAGGGTTGTATATTCGTGCTACAAGGATAGTATATTCGTGCTCCAAGGTCATATCTTCGTACTATAAGGGTCGTATCGTCGTGCTACAAGGGTCGTATCATCGTGCTACAAGGATCGTATCTTCGTGCTACAAGGGTCGTAGCTTCGTGCTACAAGGTCGTCTCTTCGATCTACAAGGATCGTATAATCGTGCTACAAGGGTTGTATCTTCGTGCTACACTGGCGTATCTTCGTGCTTTAAGGTCGTATCTTCGTGCTACAAAGGGCGTATCTTCTTGTTACAAAGGTCATATCTTCGTGCTACAAGGGTCGTATCATCGTGCTACAAGGGTCGTATCTTCTGCTACAAGGGTCGTATCGTCTCGCTCCCAGACTCGTATCTTCGTACTACGATGGTCGTATTTTTGTGCTCCAAGTTCTCATCTTCATAGTACACGGGCCGTATCTTCGTGCTTAGAAAGGTCGTACTTTCGTGCTATAAGGGTCGTATCTTCGTGCTACAAAGTTGTATCTTCGTGCTATAAGGGTCGTATCTTCGTACTAAACGGGTTGTTTCTTCGTGCTACAAGGATAGTATCTTCGTTCTTCAAGGGTCTTATCTTCGTGCTACAAGGATCGTATCTTTGTGCTACAAGGTCGTATCTTCGTGCTACAAGGGTCATATCATTGTGCTACATGGGTCGTATCTTCATGCTACTAAGTAGTATCATCGTTCTACAAGGGTCGTATCTTCGTGCTACAAAGGCGTCTACAAGGGTCGTATCTTTGTGATACAAGGATCGTATCTTCTTATTACAAGGATGGTTTCTTTGTGCTACAAAGTCGTATCTTTCTGCTACGTGGGTCTTATCTTCGTGCTACTAGGGTCGTATCTTCGTGCTACAAGGGTTTTATATTTGTGCTACAAGGGTTTTATATTCGTGCTACAAGGGTCGTATCTTCGTGCTACAAGGGTTTTATCTTCGTGCGAAATAGTATCGTCGCTCTACAAGGGTCGTATCTTCGTCCTACAAGGTCGTATCTTCGTGCTACAAGGGCCGTATTTTCGTGCTTCAAGGATCATATCTTCTTACTACAAGGTTCGTATCTTCATGCTAAAAGGGTCGTATTTTCGTGCTACAGGGGTCGTATCTTCGTGCTTCAAGGATATTATCTTCGTGCTACAAGGGTCGTATCTTCGTGCTACAAGGTCGTCTCTTCGTACTACAAGGATCGTATAATCTTGCTACAAGGGCCGTATCTTTGTGGTTCAAGGGTCTTATCTTCGTGCTATGAGGTTCGTATTTTCTTGCTACAAGGGTCGTATCTTCTTGCTACAAGACTCGTATCTTCGTACTACAAGAGTCGTATATTCGTGCTATAAGGGTTGTATCATCGAGCTACAAGGGGCGTATCTTCGTGCTACAAGCATCGTATCTTTTTGCTACATGGGTCGTGTTTTCGTACTACAAGATTTGTATCTTCGTGCTACAAGGGTCGTATCTTCGTGCTACAAGGACCGTATCTTCATACTACAAGGGTCGTACTTTTGTGCTACAAGGATCGTATCTTTATACTATAGGGATCGTATTTTCGAGCTACAAGGATCGTATCTTCATACTATAAGAGTCGTATCTTCGTGCTACAAAGTCGTATCTTCTTATTACAAGGACGGTATTTTCGTGCTACAAGGTCGTTTCTTCGTGTTACATGGGTCTTATCTTCGTGCTATAAGGGTCGTATCATCGTGCTTCAAGTATCGTATCTTCCTACAATGGTCGTATCTTCTTGCTACAAGACTCGTATCTTCGTACTACAATGGTCGTATATTCGTGCTATAAGGGTCGTATTATCGAGCTACAAGGGGCGTTTCTTCATGCTACAAGTATCGTATCGTATCTTTGTGCTACATAGTTCGTGTCTTCGTACTACAAGAGTTGTATCTTCGTGATACAAGGGTCGTATCTTCGTGCTACAAGGGTCATATTTTCATACCACAAGGGTCGTACTTTGGTGCTACAGGGATCGTATCTTCATACTACAGGGGTCGTATTTTTGTGCTACAAGGATCGTATCTTCATACTACAAGAGTCGTATCTTCGTGCTACAAAGTCGTATCTTCTTATTACAAGGATGGTGTCTTCGTGCTACAAGGTCATATATTCGTGCTACATGGGTCTTGTCTTCGTGCTACAAGTGTCGTATCTTCGTGCTTCAACGATCGTATTTTCGTGCTACAAGGGTCGTATCTTCGTGCTACAAGAGTTGTATCTTTGTTCTACAAGGGTCGTATGTTTGTGCTGTAAGGGTCGTACCTTCATGCAACAAGGTCGTATCTTCGTTTACAAGGGTCGTACCTTCGTGCTGCAAAGGTTCCCATCTTCGTGCTACAAGGTGGTATCTTCCGACTACTAGGGTCTTATCATCGTGCTACAAGGGTCATATATTCGTGCTGTAAGGTCGTATCTTCGCACTACAAGGGTCGTATCTTCGTGCTACAAAGGGTCTTATCTTCTTACTACAAGGTTCTTATATTCGTGCTACAAGGTGTTACATTCGTGCTACAAGGTCGTATCTTCCTACTACTAGGGTCGTTTCTTCGTGCTACAACGGCCGTATCTTTGTGCTACAAGGGTCGTATCTTCGTCCTACAAGGTCGTACATTCGTGCTGCATGGTCGCATCTTCTTACTACAAGGGTCGTATCTTCGTGCTACAAAAGTTCGTATCTTCGTCCTACAAGGTCGTATCTTCGTACAGTAGTACTAGGGTCTTATCTTCATGCTACAAGGGTTGTACATTCGTGCTACAAGGTCGTATCTTCGCACTACAAGGGTCGTATCTTTGTGTTACAAAGGGTCGTATCTTCTTATTACAAAGAGTCGTATCTTCGTGCTAGAAGGTCGTATCTTCGAATAGTAGAGTCTTATCTTCGTACTACAAGAATAATATCTTCGTACTACAAGAATAGTATCTTCGTACTGCAAGAATAGTATCTTCGTACTACAAGAATAGTATCTTCGTACTGCAAGGTTAGTATCTTCGTACTACAAGGATAGTATCTTCGTACTACAAGAATAGTATCTTCGTACTACAAGAATAGTATCTTCGTACTACAAGAATAGTATCTTCGTACTACAAGAATAGTATCTTCGTACTACAAGAATAGTATCTTCGTACTACAAGGATAGTATCTTCGTACTACAAGAATAGTATCTTCGTACTACAAGAATAGTATCTTCGTACTACAAGAATAGTATCTTCGTACTACAAGGATAGTATTTTCGTACTACAAGGATAGTATCTTCGTACCACAAGAATAGTATCTTCGTACTACAAGGATAGTATCTTCGTACTACAAGAATAGTATCTTCGTACTACAAGAATAGTATCTTCGTACTACAAGAATAGTATCTTCGTACTACAAGCATAGTATCTTCGTACTACAAGGATAGTATCTTCGTACTACAAGAATAGTATCTTCGTACTACAAGAATAGTTTGTTCGTACTACAAGAATAGTATCTTCGTACTACAAGAATAGTATCTTCGTACTACAAGAATAGTATCTTCGTACTACAAGGATAGTATCTTCGTACTACAAGAATAGTATCTTCGTACTACAAGGATAGTATCTTCGCGCTACAAGGATAGTATCTTCGTACTACAAGAATAGTATCTTCGTACTACAAGAATAGTATCTTCGTACTACAAGAATAGTATCTTCGTACTACAAGGATAGTATCTTCGTACTACAAGAATAGTATCTTCGTCCTACAAGAATAGCATCTTCGCACTACAAGAATAGTATCTTCGTACTACAAGAATAGTATCTTCGTACTACAAGAATAGTATCTTCGTACTACAAGAATAGTATCTTCGTACTACAAGAATAGTATCTTCGTACTACAAGAATAGTATCTTCGTACTACAAGGATAGTATCTTCGTACTACAAGGATAGTATCTTCGTACTACAAGAATAGTATCTTCGTACTACAAGAATAGTATCTTCGTACTACAAGAATAGTATCTTCGTACTACAAGGATAGTATCTTCGTACTACAAGAATAATATCTTCGTACTACAAGAATAGTATCTTCGTACTACAAGAATAGTATCTTCGTACTACAAGAATAGTATCTTCGTACTACAAGAATAGTATCTTCGTACTACAAGAATAGTATCTTCGTACTACAAGAATAGTATCTTCGTACTACAAGAATAGTATCTTCGTACTACAAGAATAGTATCTTCGTACTACAAGGATAGTATCTTCGTACTACAAGAATAGTATCTTCGTACTACAAGGATAGTATCTTCGTACTACAAGAATAGTATCTTCGTACTACAAGAATAGTATCTTCGTACTACAAGAATAGTATCTTCGTACTACAAGGATAGTATCTTCGTACTACAAGGATAGTATCTTCGTACTACAAGAATAGTATCTTCGTACTACAAGAATAGTATCTTCGTACTACAAGGATAGTATCTTCGTACTACAAGAATAGTATCTTCGTACTACAAGAATAGTATCTTCGTACTACAAGAATAGTATCTTCGTACTACAAGAATAGTATCTTCGTACTACAAGAATAGTATCTTCGTACTACAAGGATAGTATCTTCGTACTACAAGGATAGTATCTTCGTACTACAAGAATAGTATCTTCGTACTACAAGGATAGTATCTTCGTACTACAAGAATAGTATCTTCGTACTACAAGAATAGTATCTTCGTACTACAAGAATAGTATCTTCGTACTACAAGAATAGTATCTTCGTACTACAAGGATAGTATCTTCGTACTACAGTACAAGCGTCTTATCTCCGTGCTACAAGGATCGTATCATCCTGCTATAAGGGTCGTATCTTTGTGGTTCTGGGCCGTATATTCATGCTACAACGTCGTATCTTCATGCTACAAGGTCGTGTCTTCGTGCTACAAGGATCGTATATTCGTGCTACAAGGATCGTATATTCGTGCTACAAGGGTCGTATCTTCTTTCAAAAGGATCGTATCTTCGTGCTACAAGGGTCGTATCTTCTTGCTATAATGTCGTTTCTTCGTACTACAAGGATGGTAAAATCGTGCTACAAAGGTTGCATCCTCGTTCTTCATAGGTCGTCTCTTCGTGCTACAATGGGCGTATCTTCTTGATACAAGGGTCGCATCTTTGTGCTACAAGGGTCATATCTTCGCGCTACAAGGGTCGTATCTTCTTGCTACAAGGTCGTATCTTCGTGCTCTAAGGATCGTATCTTCGTACTACAGTAGCTGTTGTAGATGTAGTGGTTCTCATTGTCGTATGTTATAGCCTGAGTGGCCGGCATGTTTTGGTCGGGTCATTAAATAGGCTATACTGAAGGCTGGTGACGTAAGTGATAACATGGAAGGCTGGTGACGTAAGTGATAACATGGAAGGCTGGTGACGTAAGTGATAACATGGAAGGCTGGTGACGTAAGTGATAACATGGAAGGCTGGTGACGTAAGTGATAACATGGAAGGCTGGTGACGTAAGTGATAACATGGAAGGCTGGTGACGTAAGTGATAACATGGAAGGCTGGTGACGTAAGTGATAACATGGAAGGCTGGTGACGTAAGTGATAACATGGAAGGCTGGTGACGTAAGTGATAACATGGAAGGCTGGTGACGTAAGTGATAACATGGAAGGCTGGTGACGTAAGTGATAACATGGAAGGCTGGTGACGTAAGTGATAACATGGAAGGCTGGTGACGTAAGTGATAACATGGAAGGCTGGTGACGTAAGTGATAACATGGAAGGCTGGTGACGTAAGTGATAACATGGAAGGCTGGTGACGTAAGTGATAACATGGACTCCCTCATGGCTGGGTCGTTAACGTCGTCAAACCCAGATCCGGTACACTGTCATGGCGCTGCTCATCAGGATTAACTTAGAAGTTAACACCAGGATTAACTGAACATTTAACATTAGAATTGACTGATGAGTTAACATCAGGATTAATGAGTAGTTAACATTATTAACTGATGAGAAACAGTGATAATGTGAGGTAAAAACGGTAATTTATGCGAACGTTTATCATGTGTTAATATATAATTCAAATGTCAGTCAAGCAGTTACACCAAATGAAGAAGTTGGGGTCATTACTTTATACTGTGTATGACAAGTAAAGATAATACAATACACGTGTATGACAAGTAAAGATAATACAATACACGTTTATGACAAGTAAAGATAATACAATACACGTTTATGACAAGTAAAGATAATACAATACACGTGTATGACAAGTAAAGATAATACAATACACGTGTATGACAAGTAAAGATAATACAATACACGTGTATGACAAGTAAAGATAATACAATACACGTTTATGACAAGTAAAGATAATACAATACACGTGTATGACAAGTAAAGATAATACAATACACGTGTATGACAAGTAAAGATAATACAATACACGTTTATGACAAGTAAAGATAATACAATACACGTGTATGACAAGTAAAGATAGTACATCTCACGTGTATGACAAGTAAGGATAATACAACTCACGTGTATGACAAGTAAGGATAGTACAACTCACGTGTATGACAAGTAAGGATAATACAACTCACGTGTATGACAAGTAAGGATGATACAACTTACGTGTATGACAAGTAAGGATAGTACAACTTACGTGTATGACAAGTAAGGATAATACAACTCACGTGTATGACAAGTAAGGATAATACAACTTACGTGTATGACAAGTAAGGATAGTACAACTCACGTATTACAATAAAAGACAACACAACACTCGTGTATGACAAGTAAAGATAATGCAACTCAAGGGTCGTATCATCGTGCTACAAGGATCGTATCTTCGTGCTACAAGGGTCGTATCTTCTTGCTAGAAGAATCGTATCTTCGTGCTACAAGATCGTACCTCCTTTCTACAAGGATTGTATTTTCTTGCTACAAGCATCGTATATTCGTACTTCAAGAATTGTTTTTCGTACTACAAAGGTCATATCTTCGTGCTACAAGGTCGTATCTTCGTGCTACAAGGGACGCATATTCGAACTTTAAGGATCGTTTCTTCGTGCTATAAGGTCGTATATTCTTGCTACAAGGATCGTATCTTTTTAGTTCAGTAGTCGTATCTTCGAGCTACAAGGATGCTACAGGGATCGTATCTTCGTGCTACGAGGGTCATATCTTCGTACTTCAAGGATCGCATCTTCATACTCCTAGGGTCATTTCTTCGTGGTACAAGGATCGTATCTCTATACTACGAGGGTCGTATCTTCATGCTACAAGGATCGTATCTTCGTGCTACAAGATTTTATCTTCGTGGTACACGAATCGTATCCTCGTGCTACAAGGGTCGTATATTCGTGCTACAAGTTTCGTATACTCGTGCTAGAAGGTCGTATCTTCGTAATACATGTGTCGTATCTTCGTGCTACAAGGGTCACATCTTCGTGCTAGAAGGATCTTATCTTCGTGCTGGAAGGGTCGTATCTTCGTGCAGCAAGGTCGTCTCTTCGTAATACAAGGGTCGTAATATCTTGCTACAAGGGTCGTATCTTCATGCTACAAAGGTCGTATCTTCGTGCTACAAGGTCGTACTTTCTTGCTACAATGGGCGTATCTTCTTACTAGAAGGGTTGTATCTTCGTGCTACAAGGGTCGTATCTTCGTACTATAGGGTCGTATCTTCCTACTACAAGCTTCTTACATTCGTGCTACAAGGGTCGTACTTTCGTGCTACAAATGTATCTTTGTGCTACAAGGGTCGTATCTTCGTTTTACTCGGTCGTGTCTTCGTGCTACAAGTGTCGTATCTTCTTGGTACAAGGATCGCATCATTTTGCCATAAAGGTCGTATCTTTGTATTATAAGGGTCGTATCATCGTGCTACAAGGATCGTATCTTCGTGCTACAAGGGTCGTATCTTCTTGCTAGAAGAATCGTATCTTCGTGCTACTAGATCTTATCTTTTTTCTACAAGGATCGTATCTTCGTGCTACAAGCATCGTATATACGGTACTTCAAGAACTGTATTTTCGTGCTACAGAGGTCGTATCTTCGTGCTACGAGGTCGTATCTTCGTGCTACAAGGTCGTATCTTCGTGCTACAAGGGTCGCATATTCGAACTATAGTGATCGTTTTTTGTTCTATAAGGTCGTATCTTCACGCTACAAGGATCGTATTTTTTTTTAGTACAAGGGTCGTATCTTCGTGCTACAAGGGTCGTATCATCGTGCTACAGTGATCGTATCTTCGTGCTACAATGATCGTATCTTCATACTCCAAGGGTCGTATCTTCGTGCTGCAAGGATCGTATCTCCGTACTACATGGGTCGAATTTTCGTGCTACAAAGATCGTATCTTCATACTACGAGGGTTGTATCTTCGTGCTACAAGGATTATATCTTCGTGCTACAAGATCTTATCTTCGTGCTACACGTATCGTATCTTCGTGCTACAAGGGTCGTAACATCGTATTACAAAGTTGTATCTTCGTGCTAAAGGGGTCGTATCATCGTACTACAAAGTTGTATCTTCGTGCTACAAGGTCGTAATTTTCTGCTACAAGGGTCGTATCTTCGTGCTACAAGAGTCGTATCTTCGTGCTACAAGAGTCGTATCTTCGCGCTACATGGGTTGTATCTTTCAACTACAAGGGTTGTACCTTCGTGCTACAAGTGTCGTATCTTTTTGCCACAAGGGTCGTATCTTCGTGCTGCAACGGTCGTATCTTCGTGCTATAATGGTCGTATCATCATGCTACAAGGGTCTTTCCTTCATGATACAAAGGGTCGTATCTTCGTGCTACAAGAGTCGTATCTTCGCGCTACATGGGTTGTATCTTTCAACTACAAGGGTTGTACCTTCGTGCTACAAGTGTCGTATCTTTTTGCCACAAGGGTCGTATCTTCGTGCTGCAACGGTCGTATCTTCGTGCTATAATGGTCGTATCATCATGCTACAAGGGTCTTTCCTTCGTGATACAAAGGGTCGTATCTTCGTGCTACAAGTTCGTATCTTCGTACTACAAGGTCTTATTTTCGTACTATAAGGTTCTTATCTCCGTGCTACAAGGTCTTGCATTCGTGCTACAAAGTCGTATCTTCCTACTTCAAGGATCGTCCCTTTGTGCTACAATGTCCGTATCTTTGTGCTACAAGGGTCGTATTCTCGTGTTACAAGGTCGTACATTCGTGCTCAAGGTCGTATATTCGTGCTAGTAGGGTCGTATCTTCGTGCTACAGGGTCGTATCTTCAGGATACATTGTCGTATCTTCGTGATATAAGGTCGTGTCTTCGTGCTACATCTTTCGTATATTCGTGCTACAAAGTCGTATCTTTGTACTACTTGTGTCGTATCTTCGTGCTATAAGGGTCGTATATTTGTGCTACAAGGTCGTCTCTTCGTACTACAAGGATCGTATGATCTTGCTGCAAGGGTCGTATATTCGTGCTACAAGGGTCGTATCTTCTTGCTATAAGGTCGTATCTTCTTGCTACAAGGGCGCATCTTCTTACTAGAAGGGTCGTATCTTCGTGCTACAAGGGTCGTATCTTCGTGTTACAAGAATCGTATCTTCCCCCTACAAGGATCGTATCTCCGTGCTACAAGGTTCGTATCTTCTTTCTACAAGGGTCGTATCTTTTTGCTACAAGACTCGTACCTTCCTACTACAAGGGTCGTATCTTCGTGCTACAAGGGTTGTATCACCATGCTGCAAGGGTCGTATCTTTTTGCTACAAGTATCGTATCTTCGTGCTACAAGTCTCGTGTCTTCGTACTACAAGAATGGTGTCATCGTGCTAGAAAGGTCGTACCTTCGTGCTACAATGGCCGTATGTTTGTGCTGCAAGGGTCGTATCTTTGTCCTACAAGGTCGTACATTCGTGCTCCAAGGTCGTATCATCTTACTATAAGCGTCGTATCTTCGTGCTACAAAGGTTCGTATCTTCGTCCTACAAGGTTGTATCTTCGTACTACTAGGGTCTTCTCTTTGTGCTACAAGGGTCGTACATTCGTGCTACAAGGTCGTATCTTCGTACTACAACGATCGTATCTTCGTGCTGTAAAGGGTCGTATCTTCGTGCTACAAAGGGTCGTATCTTTGTGCTAGAAGGCCGTATCTTACTACTACTAGGGTCTTATCTTCGTGCTACAAGGGTCGAACATTCGTACTGCAAGGTCGTATCTTCGTACTACAAGGGTAGTATCTTTGTACTACAGACGTCTTATTTTCGTGCTACAGAGTCGTATATTCATGCTACAACGTCGTATCTTCGTGCTAAAAGGTCGTGTCTTCTTACAAGGGTCGTACCTTCGTGCTACAATGGTCGTACCTTCGTGCTACAATGGTTGTGTCTTCTTGCTACATACGTCCTATTTTCGTACTACAAAGGTCATATCTTCGCGCTAAAAGGCTCATATCTTTGTGCTACAAGGGTCGTATCTTCGTGCTAGAAGGATCATATCTTGCTACACGACTCGTATCTTTTTACTACAAGGGTCGTATATTCGTACCACAAGGATCGTATATTCGTGCTACAAGGATCGTATATTCGTGCTACAAGGTCTATCTTCGTACTATAAGGGTCGTATCTTCGTGATACAAGGGTCGTATCTTCGTGCTACAAGGTCGTATCTTCTTATTACAAGGGTCGTATATTCTTGCTACTAGGGTCATACCTTCATGCTACAAGAGTCGTATCATCGTGCTACAAGGTCGTTTCTTCGTACCACAAGGATCGTATCCTCGTGCTAGTAGGGTCGTATCTTCGTACTACAAGGGTCGTACATTCGTGCTATAAGGATCGTATGATCGTGCTACTAGCATAGTATCTTTGTACTACATGGGCCGTGTCTTCGTACTACAAGAATGGTATCTACGTGCTACAAGGGTCGTATCTTCGTGCTACAAGAATCGAATCTTCATACTACAAGGGTCGTACTTTGAAGCTACAATGGTCGTATCTTCATACTACAAGGTTCGTATTTTCGTGCGACAAGGATCGTATCTTCGTACTATGAAGGTTGTATCTTCGTGCTATAAAGTCGTATGTTCGTGCTACAAGGTCGTATCTTCGTGCTACAAGAGTTGTATCTTCGTGTTACAAGGAGCGCATGTTTGTGCTACAAGGGTCGTACCTTCGTGCAACAAGATCGTATCTTCGTGCTACAAGGTCGTATCATCGTACTACTTAGGTCGTATCTTCGTGCTACAAAGGTCATATCCTCGTACTACACAGGTCGTGCCTTCGTGCTATAACTGTATCTTCGTGCTACAAGGGTCGTATCTTCGTGCTACAAGGGTCGTATCTTCGTTCTTCAAGGGTTGCATCTTCCTGGTACAAGTTTGTATCTTCCTGCTACATGTGTCGTGTCTTCGTGCTACTAGGGTCGTATATTCGTGCTGCAAGGGTTATATCTTCGTGCCAGAAGGGTCTTATCTTCGTGCTACTAAGTAGTGTCATCGTTCTACAAGGTTCGTATCTTCGTCATTCAAGATCGTATCTTCGTGCTACAAGGGTCGTATTTTTGTGCTACAAAGTATCTATGCTACAAGGATCTTCTTACTGCAAGGGTCGCATATTCATGTTACAAGGATCGTATCTTCGTTCTTTAAGGGTCGTATCTTCGTGCTACTAGTGCGTATCCTCGTGCTTCAAGGGTCGTATCTTCGTGCTACAAGGGTCGTATATTCGTGCTACAAGGGTCATATCTTCCTGCTACAAGGGTCGTACTTCCGCGCTACAAGTGTCGTATCTACGTGTGACAAGGGTCGTATCATCGTGCTATAAGGATCGTATCTTCGTGCTGCAAGAGTTGTATCTTCGTGCTACAATAGTCCTACCTTCGTGCTACGAGGTCGTATATTCGTGGTACAAGGTCGTATCCTCGTACTACAAGGTTATATTTGTGCTACAAGGGTCATATCTTCGTACAAGGGTCGTACCTTCGTGCTACAGTGGTCGTACCTTCGTGCTACAATGGTTGTGTCTTCTTGCTACATATGTCGTATCTTCGTGCTACATACGTCGTATTTTCGTACTACAAAGGTCGTATCTTCGTGCTACAAGGCTCATATCTTTGTGCTACATGGGTTGTATCTTCGTGCTAGAAGGATCATATCTTCTTGCTACAAGACTCGTATCTTTTTACTACAAGGGTAGTATATTCGTGCTATAAGGTCGTATCGTCTTACTACAAGGGTCGTATATTCTTGCTACAAGGGTCATACCTTCATGCTACAAGAGTCGTATCATCGTGCTACAAGGTCGTTTCTTCGTACCACAAGGATCGTATCCTCGTGCTAGTAGGGTCGTATCTTCGTACTACAAGGGTCGTACATTCGTGCTATAAGGATCGTATGATCGTGCTACTAGCATCGTATCTTTGTACTACATGGGCCGTGTCTTCGTAATACAAGAATGGTATCTACGTGCTACAAGGGTCGTATCTTCGTGCTCCAAGGATCTATTCTTCATACTACAAGGGTCGTATTTTGAAGCTACAATGGTCGTATCTTCATACTGCAAGGGTCGTATTTTCGTGCGACAAGGATCGTATCTTCATACTATGAAGGTTGTATCTTCGTGCTATAAAGTCGTATGTTCGTGCTACAAGGTTGTATCTTCGTGCTACAAGAGTTGTATCTTCGTGTTACAAGGAGCGCATGTTTGTGCCTTCGTACAGCAAGATCGTATCTTCGTACTACAAGGTCGTATCATCGTACTACTAAGGTCGTATCTTCGTGCTACAAAGGTCATATCCTCGTACTACACAGGTCGTGCCTTCGTGCTATAAGTGTATCTTCGTGCTACAAGGGTCGTATCTTCGTGCTACAAAGGTCTTACCTTCGTGTTGCAAAGGTTCCTATCTTCGTGTTAAAATGTGGTATCTTCGTACCACTAGGATCTTATCTTCGTGCCCCAAAAGTCGTACACTCGTGCTACAAGGTCGTATCTTCGTAATACAAGAGTCGTATCTTCGGGCTACAAGGGCTGTACATTTGTGTTGCAAGGTCGTATCTTCGTACTACAAGGGTCGTATCTTCGTGCTAGAAAGGGTCGGATCTTTGTTCTACAAAGAGTAGTATCTTTGTGCTACAAGGGTCGTATCTTCGTCCTTCTAGGTCGTACATTCGTGCTCTAAAGTCGTATCTTCTTACTACAACGGTCCTATCTTCGTGCTACAATGTCGTATCTTCGTACTACTCGGGCCTTATCTTCGTGCTACAAGGGCTGTACAGTGTGCTACAAGGTCGTATCTTCGTACTACAATGGTCGTATCTTCGTGCTACAAAGGGTAGGATCTTCGTGCTACAAAGAGTCGTATCTTCGTGTTACAAGGTCTTATCTTCGTACTGGTAGGGTCTATCTTCCTGCTACAAGGGTCGTATCTTTGTGGTACAAGGTCGTATATTGATGATACAACGTCGTATCTTCGTGCTACAAGGTCGTGTCTTCGTGCTACAAGGGTTGTATATTCGTGCTACAAGGATAGTATATTCGTGCTCCAAGGTCATATCTTCGTACTATAAGGGTCGTATCGTCGTGCTACAAGGGTCGTATCATCGTGCTACAAGGATCGTATCTTCGTGCTACAAGGGTCGTAGCTTCGTGCTACAAGGTCGTCTCTTCGAACTACAAGGATCGTATAATCGTGCTACAAGGGTTGTATCTTCGTGCTACACTGGTCGTATCTTCGTGCTTTAAGGTCGTATCTTCGTGCTACAAAGGGCGTATCTTCTTGTTGCAAAGGTCATATCTTCGTGCTACAAGGGTCGTATCATCGTGCTACAAGGGTCGTATCTTCTGCTACAAGGGTCGTATCGTCTCGCTCCCAGACTCGTATCTTCGTACTACGATGGTCGTATTTTTGTGCTCCAAGTTCTCATCTTCATAGTACACGGGCCGTATCTTCGTGCTTGAAAGGTCGTACTTTCGTGCTATAAGGGTCGTATCTTCGTGCTACAAAGTTGTATCTTCGTGCTATAAGGGTCGTATCTTCGTACTAAACGGGTTGTTTCTTCGTGCTACAAGGATAGTATCTTGGTTCTTCAAGGGTCTTATCTTCGTGCTACAAGGATCGTATCTTTGTGCTACAAGGTCGTATCTTCGTGCTACAAGGGTCATATCATTGTGCTACATGGGTCGTATCTTCATGCTACTAAGTAGTATCATCGTTCTACAAGGGTCGTATCTTCGTGCTACAAAGGAGTCTACAAGGGTCGTATCTTTGTGATACAAGGATCGTATCTTCTTATTACAAGGATGGTTTCTTTGTGCTACAAAGTCGTATCTTTCTGCTACGTGGGTCTTATCTTCTACTAGGGTCGTATCTTCGTGCTACAAGGGTTTTATATTTGTGCTACAAGGGTTTTATATTCGTGCTACAAGGGTCGTATCTTCGTGCTACAAGGGTTTTATCTTCGTGCGAAATAGTATCGTCGCTCTACAAGGGTCGTATCTTCGTCCTACAAGGTCGTATCTTCGTGCTACAAGGGCCGTATTTTCGTGCTTCAAGGATCATATCTTCTTACTACAAGGTTCGTATCTTCATGCTAAAAGGGTCGTATTTTCGTGCTACAGGGGTCGTATCTTCGTGCTTCAAGGATATTATCTTCGTGCTACAAGGGTCGTATCTTCGTGCTACAAGGTCGTCTCTTCGTACTACAAGGATCGTATAATCTTGCTACAAGGGCCGTATCTTTGTGGTTCAAGGGTCTTATCTTCGTGCTATGAGGTTCGTATTTTCTTGCTACAAGGGTCGTATCTTCTTGCTACAAGACTCGTATCTTCGTACTACAAGAGTCGTATATTCGTGCTATAAGGGTTGTATCATCGAGCTACAAGGGGCGTATCTTCGTGCTACAAGCATCGTATCTTTTTGCTACATGGGTCGTGTTTTCGTACTACAAGATTTGTATCTTCGTGCTACAAGGGTCGTATCTTCGTGCTACAAGGACCGTATCTTCATACTACAAGGGTCGTACTTTTGTGCTACAAGGATCGTATCTTTATACTATAGGGATCGTATTTTCGAGCTACAAGGATCGTATCTTCATACTATAAGAGTCGTATCTTCGTGCTACAAAGTCGTATCTTCTTATTACAAGGACGGTATTTTCGTGCTACAAGGTCGTTTCTTCGTGTTACATGGGTCTTATCTTCGTGCTATAAGGGTCGTATCATCGTGCTTCAAGTATCGTATCTTCCTACAATGGTCGTATCTTCTTGCTACAAGACTCGTATCTTCGTACTACAATGGTCGTATATTCGTGCTATAAGGGTCGTATTATCGAGCTACAAGGGGCGTTTCTTCATGCTACAAGCATCGTATCTTTGTGCTACATAGTTCGTGTCTTCGTACTACAAGAGTTGTATCTTCGTGATACAAGGGTCGTATCTTCGTGCTACAAGGGTCATATTTTCATACCACAAGGGTCGTACTTTGGTGCTACAGGGATCGTATCTTCATACTACAGGGGTCGTATTTTTGTGCTACAAGGATCGTATCTTCATACTATAAGAGTCGTATCTTCGTGCTACAAAGTCGTATCTTCTTATTACAAGGATGGTGTCTTCGTGCTACAAGGTCATATATTCGTGCTACATGGGTCTTGTCTTCGTGCTACAAGGGTCGTATCTTCGTGCTTCAACGATCGTATTTTCGTGCTACAAGGGTCGTATCTTCGTGCTACAAGAGTTGTATCTTTGTGCTACAAGGTCGTATGTTTGTGCTGTAAGGGTCGTACCTTCATGCAACAAGGTCGTATCTTCGTTTACAAGGGTCGTACCTTCGTGCTGCAAAGGTTCCCATCTTCGTGCTACAAGGTGGTATCTTCCGACTACTAGGGTCTTATCATCGTGCTACAAGGGTCATATATTCGTGCTGTAAGGTCGTATCTCCGTACTACAAGGGTCATATCTTCGTGCTACAAGGTCTTATCTTCTTACTACAAGGTTCTTATATTCGTGCTACAAGGTGTTACATTCGTGCTACAAGGTCGTATCTTCCTACTACTAGGGTCGTTTCTTCGTGCTACAACGGCCGTATCTTTGTGCTACAAGGGTCGTATCTTCGTCCTACAAGGTCGTACATTCGTGCTGCATGGTCGCATCTTCTTACTACAAGGGTCGTATCTTCGTGCTACAAAAGTTCGTATCTTCGTCCTACAAGGTCGTATCTTCGTACAGTAGTACTAGGGTCTTATCTTCATGCTACAAGGGTTGTACATTCGTGCTACAAGGTCGTATCTTCGCACTACAAGGGTCGTATCTTTGTGCTACAAAGGGTCGTATCTTCGTATTACAGAGTCGTATCTTCGTGCTAGAAGGTCGTATCTTCGAATAGTAGAGTCTTATCTTCGTACTACAAGGATAATATCTTCGTACTACAAGAATAGTATCTTCGTACTGCAAGAATAGTATCTTCGTACTACAAGAATAGTATCTTCGTACTGCAAGGTTAGTATCTTCGTACTACAAGGATAGTATCTTCGTACTACAAGAATAGTATCTTCGTACTACAAGAATAGTATCTTCGTACTACAAGAATAGTATCTTCGTACTACAAGAATAGTATCTTCGTACTACAAGAATAGTATCTTCGTACTACAAGGATAGTATCTTCGTACTACAAGAATAGTATCTTCGTACTACAAGAATAGTATCTTCGTACTACAAGAATAGTATCTTCGTACTACAAGGATAGTATTTTCGTACTACAAGGATAGTATCTTCGTACCACAAGAATAGTATCTTCGTACTACAAGGATAGTATCTTCGTACTACAAGAATAGTATCTTCGTACTACAAGAATAGTATCTTCGTACTACAAGAATAGTATCTTCGTACTACAAGCATAGTATCTTCGTACTACAAGGATAGTATCTTCGTACTACAAGAATAGTATCTTCGTACTACAAGAATAGTTTGTTCGTACTACAAGAATAGTATCTTCGTCCGAATCTTCGTTCTTCAAGGGTTGCATCTTCCTGGTACAAGTTTGTAGTCTTCCTGCTACATGTGTCGTGTCTTCGTGCTACTAGGGTCCGTAAATATTCGTGCTGGCAAAGGGTTATATGAATTTCGGCCAGTAAGGTTCTTATCTTCGTGGCCTACTAAAGTAGTGTCATTCGTGGGGGGGGGGGTGGGCGGGCGGGGAGGGGGGGGGGGGGGGGGGGCGAGGAGGGGGGGGTTGGGTCCGTATCTCTCTGTAATTCAAGGGGATCGTTAAAGCTTCGGGGCTCTCTCTAGTGTCCGTAATTTACTTTTGCGTGCCTCTCTAAAGTATCGATGCTACAAGGAATGACGTCTACTTGGGCAAGGGTCGCATATATTCATGTACAAGGATCGTATCTTCGTTCTTTAAGGGTCGTAATCCTTCGTGCAACTAGTGCCGTAATCCTCGTGGCTTCCAAGGTCTTATCTTCGTTGCTACCAAGGGTCCAGTATATTTCCGTGGGCTGGGGGAGGGGGCAGGAGGGGGGGGGTGGGGTTCGCATATCTTCACTGCTTCTCTAAGGGGTCGTACTTCCTTAGAGGCGCTACAAGGTGTCGTAATCTTACGTGGTGACAAGGGTCCGTTTCTAAGGTCGGTGGCCGATAAGGATCGTATTTTTCGTGCTTGCAAGAGTGTAATCTTCGGTGCTACAATAGTCCTAACCTTCGTGCTACGAGTCGTATATTCGTGTTACATAGGACGTATCCCTCGTACGTACATAGGTTATATTCTGAGCTACAATGGTCCATAATCTTCGACAAGGGTATCGTACCTTACGTGCTACCGTGAGTGGTCGTACCTTCGATCTACAATGTTTTGTCTATATTCCTTCTTGCTCACATCATCTCGTCATCTTCGATGCTTCATACGTCTTATCATTTCAGTACTAACAAAGGTCGTATCTTCTCGTGCTAACAAGGCACATATCTTGTGCTACATGGGTTGTATCTTTCGATCTAGAAGGATCATATCTTCTTGCTACAAGACTCGTAACATTACTATCTCCTACACGGGTAGTATATTAGTAGCTATAAGTCGTATCCGTCTTCTACAAGGGTCTCTATCTCTTTATCCTTGCTACAAGGTCATACCTTCATGCTACAAGAGTCCGTATCATCGTGCTTACAAGGTCGTTTCTGCAGTACCACAAGGATCGTACCTCGTGCTAGTAGGGTCGTATCTTCGTACTACAAAGGGTCGATACATTCGTGCTATAAGGTCGTATTGATCGTGCTACTAAGCATCGTAAGGTAGTTGGTACTACATGGGCCGTTTCTTCGTAAATACCAGAAGGTATCTACGTGCTACTAGGGTCGTATCTTCTATTGCTCCAAGATGCATTCTTCATACTACAAGGGCCGTAGTTTGAAGCTACAATGGTCGATCTTCATACTGCAAGGATTCTCTGTACTTTTTCGTGCGACAAGGATCGTATCTTCATACTATGAAGGTTGTATCTTCGTTCTATAAAGAGCGTATGTTCGTGCTACTAGGTTGTATCTTTTGTGCTACAAGAGCTTGATCTTCTTCTTCGTGTTACAAGGAGCGACATGTTTGTGCCTTCGTACAGCAATATCGTATCTTCGTACTACAAGGTCCCGATCATCTATTCGTACTCTAAGGTCGTATCTTCGTGCTACAAAGGTCATATCCTCGGACAATATACACAGGTCGTGCCTTCGCTATAAGTGTATCTATCGTGCTACAAGGGGCTTATCTTCTGTGCTACAAAAGGGCTTACCTCGTTGCCAAAGGTTCCTATCTTCGTGTTAAAATAGTGTATCTTCGTACCACTAGGATCTTATCATTCGTGCCCCAAAAGTCGTACACCTCGTGCTACAAGGTCCGTATCTTTCTCCGTAATAAAGAGTCGAATCTTCGGGCTAGGGGCAGAGGGGGCATGGAAAATGTTGTGTTTGCAAGGTCGTTTCTTCGTATCTACAAGGTCGATCTTCGTGCTGAGGAAAGGGTCGGATCTTTGTTCTAACAAAGAGTATATCTTAGTGCTACAAGGGTCGTACTTCGTCCTTCAGGTCGTACATCGTGCTCTCTATTCCGTATTCTTCTACACAAAACGGTCTCTATCGTCGTGCCTGGGGGACAATGTCGGTACTCTTCTTTCGTACTACTATCGGGGCCTATCTTCGTGCTACCAAGGGCTGTACAGTGGTGCTACAAGGTCGTATCTTCTATCTCTAAACAATGGTCGGTATCTGCGGCTACAAAGGTAGGATCTATACTATCTGGCGTGACAAAGAGTCGTCTCATCTTCGTGTTACAGGTCTTATCTTCGACTGAAGGGTCTATCTTCCTGGCTACAAGGGTCCGTATCTTGTGGGACAAGGTCGTATATTGATGATTGTACAGGGGGGGGGGGGGGGATCGTCGTATCTTCGTGCTACAAAGGTCGTTTCTTCGTGCTCTCTGACTCAACCACAATATGGGGTGGTATATTCTGGGGGGGCTGACAGGGGGATGATAAGTATATTTCGTGCTCGTCCAATGTCATATCTTCGTACAATCTAGGGTCGTATCGCGTCGTGCTACAAGGGTCTAGTATCATTTCGTCATAACAAGGATCGTATCTTATCAGTATCTACTATACAAGGGTCCGGAGCTTCGTGCTACAAGGTCTGTCTCCTTCGAACTACAACAGGATCGTAGAGATCGTGCATAACAGTGGGGTTGTCTCTCTTCTATATATGCTACACTGGTCGTATCTTCGTGCTTTAAAGGTTCGTATCTTCAGGGATATGCAGAGGGCGTATCTCTTGTTTGCAAAGGTCATATCCTTCGTGCTAAAAAGGGTCGTAACATCGTCTAAAAGGGGTTCGTATCTTCTGTACAAGGGTCGTATCTCTCGCTTCCCAACTCGTATCTCGTACATACGATGGTCGTATTTTATATCATATCTCCAAGTTCTCATATCTTCTCTATCTAGACACGGGCCGTATCTTCGTGCTTTGAAAAAAGGGTCGTGGAACTTGGGGGGTCGTGGGCTAGTAGGTCGAAGCTTCGTGCTACAAAGTTGGTATCTTCGTGCTAAAAAGGGTCGTATCTCGTCACTAAAACGGGTTGTTTCTTCGTGCTACAAGATCAGTAATCTTGTTCTATCAAAGGGTCCTAATCTCTCAGTGCTACTAGGATCGTACTTTGTGCTACAAGGTCTGTATCTTCGTGCTACAAAGACAATATATCATTGTGCTACATGTAGTCCGTATCTTCCATGCTACTGAAAATATAATCATCGTTCTATCTACAAGGGTCGTATCGTCGTGCTACAAAGGAGTCTACAAGGGTCGTATCTTTGTATCTCTACAAGGATCGTATCTCTTAATTAAAGGATGGTTTCTTCTTCTTATATATGCTACATAAGTCGTATTTTTCTGCTACGTGGGTCTTATCTTCAAATCTAGGGTCGTATTTTTCGTGCTACAAGGTTTTATTATTTAGTGCTACAAGGGTTTTTGGGTTATTAGGTGGGATTGGGACAAGGAGTATAGGTTGGGGAGGGGTGTTACGGAGGGGGGGTAGGGTTTTATCTTCGTGCGAAAATATTATCGTCGCTCTACAAGGGGCCGTATCTTCTGTCCTATCTCTCTGTCTATATCTTCTTCTACATGCTACAAAGGCCTATTTTCGTGCTACAAGGATCATAATCTTCTTACACAGAATTCGTATCTTCATGCTAAAAGGGTCGTATTTTTCGGGGGGGGGGGGGGGGGGGGGGGGGGGGGGGGGTATAGCTGGGGGAGGGGGGGGGGGGGGGGCCAGGGGTCGTAGCTATCGTGCTGTCAAGGATATTATCTTCGTGCAACAAGGGTCCGTATCTTCGGCTACAAAGGTCGTCTCTTTTCGTACTACCAGGATCGTATAATCTTGCTACAAGGGCCGTATCTCTTTGGTGTTTAAAGGGGGTCTTATCTAGAGCTATGAGGTTCTCTTTTACTTGCTAACAAGGGTCCGTATCATCTGCTACAAACTCGTAATATTCGTACTACAAGAGTCCCCACCACCCCCCCCCCCACCTCCTACCCCCCCCGCCCCCCGGTTGGAGGGGGTAAGGTCGTGCTATAAGGTTTTGTATCAATCGAGCAACATGGGCGTATCCTTCTCGGTGCTTACAAGCATCGTATCTTTTTTTTCTACATGGGGGTCGTGTTTTCTCCGTACTACAAGGATTTTTATCTTCCGTGCTACAAGGGGTCCCGGGGGTATCCTTTCTTCTTCGTGCTACAAGGACCGGTATCTTCATACTACCAAAGGGTCGTACTTTGTGCTACAAGGATCGTATCTTATATACAATAGGGATCGTAGATTTTTCCGAGCTACAAGGATCGTATCTTCCATACTATACGAGTCGTACTTCGTGCACAAAAGTCGTATCTTCTTTTTTACAAGGACGAATTTTCGTGCTACAAAGGTCCGTTTCATTCCTTCGTGTTACATGGGTTCTTATCCTCTTCGTGCCTCTAAGGGTCGTATCATCGTGCTTCAAGTATCGTATCTTTCCCTACAATGGTCCGTAACTTCTTGCTACAAGACTCGAATCTTCGTCCTACACTGTCGTATCTTTTGTGCTATAAAGGGTCGGGATTTGATCGGGAGAGTAGGGCAAAGGGGCGTTATCTATAAGGGGGGGGGGGGCTGGGAAGCGAGGCCATCGTAATCTTTGTGCTGACGAGGGGGAGTTGCGGTAGTCTTCGTACTAACAAGAGTTTGTATCTCGTGATACAGGGTCGTATCTTCGTGCTCTATGGTCATAATTTTCATACCACAAGGGTCGTACTTTGGTGCTACAACAGGGATCGTAACTATATCATACTACAGGGGTCGTAATCTCTTTTGTGGCGTGAGGGGCAGGGGGAGGAGTCGGGGTTATGCCTTGTCATAACATAAGTTCGTCTACTTCGTGCTACAAAGTCGTTCTTCTTATTAAAAAACAAAGGATGGTGTCTTCTGTCTACAAGGTCATATATTCGTCTACAATGGTTCCTTGTCTATCGGCAACACGGGTCGTATCTTCGTGCATCAACGACGAATTTTGTGCTACATGGGTCGTATCTACGTGCTACAAGATTTGTATCATTGGCTACAAGGTCGAATGTTAGTAGCTGTAAGTGTCGTACCTTCATGCAACAAGTCGTATCTTGGGGGCAGTACAAGAGGTCGTAACCTTCGTGCTGCACAAGGTTCCCCTATCTTCGTGCTACAAGGTGGTATCTTCCGACTACTAGGTCTTATCATCGTGCTACCAGGTCATATATTCGTGCTGTAAAGGATCTGTATCCCGTACTACAAGTGTCCAGTAATCTTCGTGCTACAACAGTCGTATCTTCTTACTACACATGTTCTTATAATTCGGCTACAAGGTGTTACATTCGTGCTACAAGGTCTATCTATATCTTCCTACTACTAGGGTCGTTTGTCTGGTCTGTGGGGGGGGGGGGGGGCGGGGTGGGAGTGACAACGGCCGTATCTTTGGTGCGGTACAAGGTCGTATCTATAATCTACGGTCCTACAAGGTCGTACATTCGAGCTGCATGTCGCAGTCTTCTTACTAACAAGGGTCGTATCTTCGTGCTAACAAAAGTTCGATCTCTTCTATATATATCGTCCTACAAGGTCGTATCTTCGTGGGGGGGGGGGAGCAGGTGGCGTACTGGGGGGGGGGGTAGGTCTTATCCTTGGGGGCGGGGGGGGGGGGCGGGGGGGAGATTGGCAGGTACAAGTGATGTACATTCTTGCTACAAAGTCGTATCACGCAGCCACAAGGGACTAAACTTTGTGCAACAAAAGGGGTCGTAATCTTCTAATTAACAGAGACGTATACATTCTTCTGCTCGAAGGTCGTATCTTCGAATAGTAAGATTCTTATCTTTCGTACTACAAAGGATAATAATCTTCGTACTACAATAATATGTATCTCGTACTGCAAGGAATCGTATCTGCGTACTACAAGAATAGTAACTTCGTACTGCCAGGTTATAATATATCTTCGAACTACAAGGATAGTATCTTCGGACTACAAGAATAGTAACATCGTACTACAAGAATAGTATACTATATATTCGTACAACAAGAATAGTATCTTCGGTACTACAAGAATATTATTCTTATCGTTAGCTACAAAAGAATAGTATTTCGTACTACAAGGATAGTAGCTTCGACTAACAAGAAAAGTACTTCGGTACTGACAGAGAATAGTATCTTCGTACTAACAATAATAGATCTCTTACTACAAGGCTAGTCTTTTTCGTACTTAAAACAAGGATAAGATAACTTCGAAACCACAAGAATTGAGTATCTTCGTACTACCTAGGATAGTTAATCTCGAACTACAGAATAGTATCTTCGTACTAACAAGAATAGTATCTTCGTACTAAACAAGAAAAGTCACTCGAACTACAACAGAGTATCTTCGAACACAAGGATAGTATCTTTCTTCGTACTACAAGAATATTATCATCGTTCGATACTTCCAAGAAATCTATATATGTTGGGGGGGGGGGTGGGGTTGCGGGGGTGGGGGGGGGGGGGGGGGGACTACAGAATATATCTTCAGACTAACAAGAATAGTATCTTCGTACTACAATAAAAGTATCTTACGTACTACAAGGATATGTATCTTCTTCGTACTACAAGAATAGTATCTTCGTACTAAACAAGAGGAAAGTATGCTTCGCGCTCCAACAAAGATATTATCTTCCGTACTACAAGAATAGTATCTCGGTGGAGCGGGGGGGGGTGGGAGGGGCGGGGGAGGGAAATAGTATCTTATATCGTACTGGGGGGGGGGGGGGGTGACAAGAATAGTATACTTTCGTACAACAAAGGATAGTATCCTACGTACTACAATAATAGAAATCTTCGTCTATCAGAATAGCAACTATCGCACTACAAGAATAGTATCTTCGTACAACATCAGAAATATATATATCTTCGTACACACGAAAAATCTTCGTACTACAAGAAAAGTATCTTTTGTACACAAGAATAGTATCTTCGTACTACAAGTAAAGTATCTTCGTATTACAAGTATAGGAAGGTGGCGGGGGGGGGTTGGGGGGCGAACTACAAGGATAGTAATCCTTCGTACTACAAAATAGATATCTTCGTACAACAAGAATAGTAACTTCGACTAACAAGAATAGTGAACATCGTACTACAAGGATAGGGGAGGTCGGGGGGGGGGGGGGGTCGTACTACAAAATAGATATCAGCGTAACTACAAGAATAGTATCCTCGTACTACAAGAATAAGACCTTCAATCGTACTTACAAGATTCGTATCTTCGTACTACAGAATAGTATCCTTCGTACTACAAGGATAGTATTTCCGTACTAACAAGAATAGTATACTTCGTACTACAAGATAGTATCTATATTCGAACTACACAATATATCTCGTGCGTAACCAGAATAGTATCTTCGTAAACAAGAATCGTAATCTTTCGTACTACAAGGATAGTATCTTCTTACTAACAAGATATGTATCTGGTCGGGGGTGGGGGAATGGGGGGGGGAGCAAGAATAGGGGGGGGGGGGGGGGATCGAGTTATGGGGGGAGGGGGGGGAATGTGAGGGGTTTATGCGGTGGACGGGGGGGTACAAGAATAGTATCTTCGTAACTACAAGAATATCATGATTCTTCGTACTACAAGAATAGTATCTCGTACTAACAAGAATAGTATCTCGTACTAACAATAACAGTCAAAATCTACGAACTACAAGGATAGTATCTTCCGAACTACAATGAGAGTTAAACTTCGTACTAACATAAAGAATACGTATACTTCGAACTACAAGGATAGTATCATCGTACTACATTGATAGTACTCACGTCTACAAGAATAGTAATCTACGTACTACAAAAAATAGTATCTTACAGTCCTATAACAGGAAGAATAGTCTCTTCGTACTAATACAAGGATATTATCTTCGTACTGACAGTACAAGCGTCCTTAACTCCTAGCTATCATATATAAAAGGGGATCGTATGCAGCGGGGCTGGCTATCAGGGTCTTCACTATGTGGAACTGGGCCCGTATTAATATTCTACGCTACAACGTCGTATCTTCATGCTACAAGGTCGTGTCCATCGTGCTACAATGATCGAATATTCCCGTGCAAAGGGGGGGGGGGGGGGGGGGGGGGGGGGGGGGGGGGGGGGGGGGGGGGGGGGGGGCAGGGGGAGGTGTGCGGGTATATGTCGTGGGCTACAAGGGTCCGTATCTACTTTTGCGAGAGAAGATCGTATACTTCAGTTCTACAAGGTCGTATCTTTCATCTATATATGTATATCCGGTGGGTCGGGGTGTGGGGGGGGCGACTCTACAAGGATGGTAAAATCGTATCTACAAAGGTTGCATCCTCGTTTTCCATAGTACGTCTCTCGTGCCTACAATGGGCGTATCTTCCTATAGATACAAGGGTCGCATCTTTGGTGCTACATACAAGGGTCCATAATTATATCCTTCGTCTCTAGCATAGTGATCTATCCTCTTGCTACAGAGGTCGTATCTTCTTGCTCTATAAGATCGTATCTTCAGTAGCTAACGTAGCTGTTGGGGGGAGGGGGATGGGGTAGGGGGGGTGGGGTGTGGCTCGATTGTGCGGTAGGGTGGTATGGGGGGGGGGGGGGGGGATCCTGGTGGCCGCATGTTTTGGTTCGGTCATCTTCTAATAGGCTACTTAACTGAAGGCTGGTGACGTAAGTGATAACATGGAAGGCTGGCGACGTAAGTGATAACATGGAATGCTGTTGACTTAAGTGATAACATGGAAGAGCTGGTGTAAAGCGGGGTAGAGTGAGTTTGAAATGGAGGGGAGGTGTGGGGGGGGGGGGGGGGGGGGGGGGGGGGGGGGGCGGGTGGTGGGGGACGTAAGTGAAACATGGAAGGCGGGTTACGTTAAGTTGATAACTATGGTAGGGGGGGGGGGGGGGGAGGGGGGGGGGGGGGGAGGTGGTAGTTAGGTGTTTTTGGGTTTGGGGCTTTGGGGGGGGGGTGGAGGGCGGGGGGGGAATGATAAATGGAAGGATTGTGACGTAAGTGATAAAAAGGGAAGGCTGTGACGAAAAGTGATAACATTGGAAGGCTGGTGACGTAAGTGATAACATTGTGAAGCTGGTGACGTTAGTGATAACAAGGGAAGGGCTGGTGACTCAAGTGATAACATGGAAGGCTGGTGACGTAAGGATAACATGGAAGGCTGGTGACGTAAGTGATAACATGGAAGGCTGGTGACTTAAGTGATAACATGAAGGCTGGTGACTCGTAAGTGAAACAATGGAAAGGCTGGTGACGTAGAAGTGATAACCATGGACTCCCTCTAGGCTGGGGTCGTTAACGTCGTCCAAACCCAGATCCTACACATGTCATGGCGCATGCTCATATCAGGATTAACTTAGAAAGTTAACACCAGATTAACTGAACAATAACATTAGAATAGACATGAATGAGTTCACATCAGGATTAATGAGTAAGATTAACATTATTAACTGATGAAGAAACAGTATCATCATGTTAAGTAATAAACGGTAATTTATGCGAACGTTTTTTCATGTTTTTTAAACTATATAATTCAAATAGTCAGTCAAGCAGTTATATAACACCAAATGAAAGAAGTTGGGAGTCATTTACATTATACTGTATCAAGACAAGTAAAAAATAATACAATATACCACGTGTATGACAAGTATCTAAGATAATACAAAATACACGTTTTTTGACAAGGTAAAGATAATACTATACAACGGTTTCTTGACAATTAAAGAAAATACAATACACGTTATGACAAGTCTAAGATAATAATCAAAACACGTGTAATGACAAGTAAAGAATGAATACAATACACGTGTATGACGAAGTAAGAATAAATACCATACACGTTTAAGACAAGTAAAGATAATACAATACACGTGTATGACAAGTAAAAAATAATACAATCACGTGTATGAAAAGTAAAGGTAATACAAAAAATTTCCACTTTATGACAAGTAAAGGGTAATACAAACCCCGTGTATGACAAGTTTTAAAGGGTAGTACAACTTACGTGATGACAAGTAAAGGGTTAAAACCAAATCACGGGGTAAGACAAGTAAAGGGTAATCAACACACGTGTATGACAAGTAAAGATAATACAACCACGTTTTATGACAAGTAAAGATAAATAAAAAAACTTTCCACGTGTATGACAAATAAAGGGTAATACAACTCACGTGTAAAACAATTTGATAATACAAAATTACTGTATAAAAAAGTAAAGGGAAAATAAAAACTCAAAGTTAAAAAATAAAAAACAAACAACCACTGTATGAAAGTAAAGATAAACAACCACGTTTTGACAATAAAAATAATACAACCACGTTAATTACAAGAAAAAAAATACAACACACTTGGTACAACAAAATTAAAAGGATAAAAAATTTCAAAAAACCCGTGTATGAAAGTAAATTTATGGGGTACAACTCACGTGTAAGACAAGTAAAGATAATACAAACACCACGTGTATGACAAGGGACCAAAAAAAAAACAACACACGGTAAGGGCAAATAAAGATATTTCAACTCCGTGTAATGAAAGTAAAATTTCCAAATCACGTGTTTTTAAAAAAAAAGAAAAAACAAAAACCCCGTGTATGACAAGAAAAAAATAATACAACCACGTGTAAAAAAAAAAAAAGATAATACAACTCACCTTTAAAAAAAAAGAAAGGGAAAAACCCAAAACAGGGGTAAAAGACAAGGGGGGGGGGGGGGAAAGGGGGTAGGGTTAAATCCAAAGGGGTTTTGACAAGTAAAGATAAAAACCCACCGTGTATTTAAGTAAAATAAACAACCATGTATACAAGTAAAGATAATACAACTCACCTTTATGAAAAAGAAAAAATAATACAACCAGGGCTGGTTGCTCACAAAACACACGCTGGTTGCTCACACCCCCACTGCTGTTGCTCAACCCCCCCAAAACCGGGGGCCCCAACCCAACTGCTGGTTGTACAAACCACACTGCTGGTTGCTTACACCCGACACGTGGTTTTCCCCAAACCCCCCACCCACTGCTGGTTTGCTACAACGCTGGGTTTCCAAACAAAAAACTGCTGGTTGCTCACCCAAAAAACCCCAAACTGCTGTTCCCCACACCCGACAAGCTGGGGGTCACACGCGAAACCCTGCTGGTTTCTCACACGACACGCTGGTTGCTCACAAAACCCCTCGGTTTTTCCCACGAACCCTGGGTTTCTCAAAACCGACACTGTTGGTTCTCCCCCACCCGACACTGTGGTTGCTCACACAAAAACACTGCTGGTTGCCCACCCAAAAACTTTGGTTCTCACAAACCGACACTTCTGGTTGCTCACAACGCATGCGTTTTTCCTCACACCTGACAATGCTGTTACTCACACCCACATGCTGTGTCACACACGACATTTCTGGTTGCTCACACAAAACACTGCTGGTTGCTCACACACGACATTGCTGGGTTTCTCACACAAAACACTACTGGTTGCCTCACACACGACAGCCTTTGCTCACAGCCAACTGCTGGGTTTCTCACACACGACATTTTCTGGTTGCTCCACCCCCAAAAAAACTCTGGTTTCTCACACACGACACTGCGGTTGCTCACACCGACACTGCTGGTTGCCCACACACGACACTGCTGGTTGCTCACCACGACACTGCTGGGGGCTCCACACCAAAACTGCTGTTCTCACAACGACATTGCTGGTTGCTCACACACACACTGCTGGTTCTCACACAAAACACTGCTGGTGCTTTTACCCGAAAATGCGGTTCTCAAACAAAACCACTGCTGTTGCTCAACAAAAGACACTGTGGTTGCTCACACAAAACACTGCTGCTTGCTCACACACGACACTGCTGTTTGCTCACAACCCGAAAACCCGCTGGGGTGCTCACCACGACCCTCCTGGTTGCTCACACACGACCCCCTCCTGGTTGCTCACACCCCCAACACTGCAGGTTTGCTCACATACGGCACTGCTAGTTGCTCACATCCGACACCTTTTGTTGCTCACACACGACATTGCGGTTGCTCACATCACACTGCTGGTTCCCCACAACGACAATGCTGGTTGCTCACACCCGACCCTGCTGTTGCTCACACAAAACACTGCTGGTTTTTCTCACACACGACATTGCTGGTTGCTCACAACCCCCCAATGCTGGGGTTGCTCACACAAAAAAACCCGCTGGTTTCTCCACAAAAGAAACTTCTGGTGGTCACAATCGACACTGCTTGTTGCTCACACCCGACACTGCTGGTTGCTCACACACGACACTGCTAGTTACTCACACACGACACTGCTGTTTGCTCACACACGACTCTGCAGGCTGCTCACAACCCACAATGCTGGTTGCTCACACCCGACACTGCTGTTGCTCACACACGACACTGCTGTTGCTCACACACAACACTGCTGGTTGCTCACATACGACACTGCTGTTGCTCACACACGAACACTGCTGGTTGCTCACACCCAACACTGCTGTTGCTCACACACACACTGCTGGATGGTCACACCCGACACTGCTGGTTGCTCACACACGACACTGCTGGATGCTC
>NC_092235.1:11738317-11751372 GCF_036320965.1 Panulirus ornatus | reverse complement strand
TCACACACGACAATGCTGGTTGCTCACAACGACACTGTGGTTGCTCACACCGACACTGCTGGTTGCTCACACACACAATCGGGTTGCTCACATACGAAACTGTGGTTACTCAACACGACACTGCTGGTTGCTCACACCCGACAATGTTGGTTGCTCACACCGCAATGCTGGTTGCTCAACACACGCTTTTGTTGGTCACACACACAATGTTGTTGCTCACACACGACACTGCTGGTTGCTCACACCCGACATTGCTGTTGCTCACACACAGAATGCTGGTTATCACAACGACACTGCTGGTGCTCACACACGACACTGTTGGTTGCCCACACGACACTGCTGGTTGCTCACACCGACAATGCTGTGCTCACACACGACACTGATTGCGCCCAACACCGACAATGCTGGTTGCCACAACCCGACATGCTGGTTGCACACACACGACACTGTTTGGTTGCCCCACACACGACCACTGCTGGTGCTCACACCACAATGCGGGTTGCTCACACCGACATCTGGTTGCTCACACAAGACACTGCTGGTTGCTCACACACGACACTGTGGTTGCCCACACACGACACTGCTGGTTGCTCACACACGACACTGCTGGTTGCTCACACTGTGTTCACGATTGTTCCACCGATGCTGCCCACCGAATGTGTGTCACACCACAGCGTGCTCACAAACACTTGCAACATGCGGTTCCCACACTGACATGCGGTTGCTCACACACGACACTGCTGGTTGCTACACACTCACACCACACTGCTGGTTGCTCACACACGACACTGCTGGTTGCTCACACACGACACTGCTGGTTGCTCACACACGACACTGCTGGTTGCTCACACACGACATGCTGGTTGCTCACACACACACTGCTGGTTGCTCACACACGACAATGCTGGTTGCTCACACACGACAATGCTGGTTGCTCACAACACCGACACTGCTGGTTGCTCACACACGACATGCTGGTTGCTCACACACGAGACTGCTGGTTGCTCACACACGACACTGCTGGTTGCTCACACACGACACTGCTGGTTGCTCACACACGACACTGCTGGTTGCTCACACACGACACTGCTGGTTGCTCACACCCGACAATGCTGGTTGCTCACACACGACACTGCTGGTTGCTCACACACGACACTGCTGGTTGCTCACACACGACACTGCTGGTTGCTCACACACGACACTGCTGGTTGCTCACACACGACACTGCTGGTTGCTCACACACGACACTGCTGGTTGCTCACACACGACACTGCTGGTTTGCTCACACACGACACTGCTGGTTGCTCACACACGACACTGCTGGTTGCTCACACCCGACACTGCTGGTTGCTCACACCCGACACTGCTGGTTGCTCACACACGACACTGCTGGTTGCTCACACACGACACTGCTGGTTGCTCACACACGACACTGCTGGTTGCTCACACACGACACTGCTGGTTGCTCACACACGACACTGCTGGTTGCTCACACACGACACTGCTGGTTGCTCACACACGACACTGCTGGTTGCTCACACACGACACTGCTGGTTGCTCACACCCGACACTGCTGGTTGCTCACACACGACACTGCTGGTTGCTCACACACGACACTGCTGGTTGCTCACACACGACACTGCTGGTTGCTCACACACGACACTGCTGGTTGCTCACACACGACACTGCTGGTTGCTCACACACGACACTGCTGGTTGCTCACACACGACACTGCTGGTTGCTCACACACGACACTGCTGGTTGCTCACACACGACACTGCTGGTTGCTCACACCCGACAATGCTGGTTGCTCACACACGACACTGCTGGTTGCTCACACACGACACTGCTGGTTGCTCACACACGACACTGCTGGTTGCTCACACACGACACTGCTGGTTGCTCACACACGACACTGCTGGTTGCTCACACACGACACTGCTGGTTGCTCACACACGACACTGCTGGTTGCTCACACACGACACTGCTGGTTGCTCACACACGACACTGCTGGTTGCTCACACACGACACTGCTGGTTGCTCACACCCGACAATGCTGGTTGCTCACACACGACACTGCTGGTTGCTCACACACGACACTGCTGGTTGCTCACACACGACACTGCTGGTTGCTCACACACGACACTGCTGGTTGCTCACACCCGACACTGCTGGTTGCTCACACACGACACTGCTGGTTGCTCACACACGACACTGCTGGTTGCTCACACACGACATGCTGGTTGCTCACACCCGACACTGCTGGTTGCTCACACCGACACTGCTGGTTGCTCACACACGACACTGCTGGTTGCTCACACACGACACTGCTGGTTGCTCACACACGACACTGCTGGTTGCTCACACCCGACACTGCTGGTTGCTCACACACGACACTGCTGGTTGCTCACACCCGACACTGCTGGTTGCTCACACACGACACTGCTGTTGCTCACACACGACACTGCTGGTTGCTCACACACGACACTGCTGGTTGCTCACACACGACACTGCTGGTTGCTCACACACGACACTGCTGGTTGCTCACACACGACACTGCTGGTTGCTCACACACGACACTGCTGGTTGCTCACACACGACACTGCTGGTTGCTCACACCCGACACTGCTGGTTGCTCACACACGACACTGCTGGTTGCTCACACACGACACTGCTGGTTGCTCACACACGACACTGCTGGTTGCTCACACACGACACTGCTGGTTGCTCACACACGACACTGCTGGTTGCTCACACACGACACTGCTGGTTGCTCACACACGACACTGCTGGTTGCTCACACACGACACTGCTGGTTGCTCACACCCGACAATGCTGGTTGCTCACACACGACACTGCTGGTTGCTCACACACGACACTGCTGGTTGCTCACACACGACACTGCTGGTTGCTCACACACGACACTGCTGGTTGCTCACACCCGACACTGCTGGTTGCTCACACACGACACTGCTGGTTGCTCACACACGACACTGCTGGTTGCTCACACACGACACTGCTGGTTGCTCACACACGACACTGCTGGTTGCTCACACACGACACTGCTGGTTGCTCACACACGACACTGTTGGTTGCTCACACACGACACTGCTGGTTGCTCACACACGACACTGCTGGTTGCTCACACACGACACTGCTGGTTGCTCACACACGACACTGCTGGTTGCTCACACCCGACAATGCTGGTTGCTCACACACGACACTGCTGGTTGCTCACACCCGACAATGCGGGTTGCTCACACACGACACTGCTGGTTGCTCACACACGACACTGCTGGTTGCTCACACACGACATTGCTGGTTGCTCACACACGACACTGCTGGTTGCTCACACCCGACAGTGCGGGTTGCTCACACACGACACTGCTGGTTGCTCACACACGACACTGCTGGTTGCTCACACACGACACTGCTGGTTGCTCACACACGACACTGCTGGTTGCTCACACACGACGCTGCTGGTTGCTCACACACGACACTGTTGGTTGCTCACACACAACACTGCTGGTTGGTCACACACGATACTGCTGGTTGCTCACAGACGACACTGCTGGTTGCTCACACACGACACTGCTGGTTGCTCACACCCGACAATGCGGGTTGCTCACACACGACACTGCTATTTGCTTACACCCGAGAATGCGGGTTGCTCACACACGACACTGCTGGTTGCTCACACACGACACTGCTGGTTGCTCACACACGACATTGCTGGTTGCTCACACACGACACTGCTGGTTGCTCACACCCGACAATGCGGGTTGCTCACACACGACACTGCTGGTTGCTCACACCCGACACTGCTGGTTGCTCACACACGACACTGCTGGTTGCTCACACACGACACTGTTGGTTGCTCACACTCAACACTGCTGGTTGGTCACACACGACACTGCTGGTTGCTCTCACACGATATTGTTGGTTGCTCACACACGACATTGCTGGTTGCTCACACCCGACAATGCGGGTTGCTCACACACGACACTGCTGGTTGCTCACACACGACATTGCTGGTTGCTCACACACGACACTGCTGGTTGCTCACACCCGATAATGCGGGTTGCTCACACACGACACTGCTGGTTGCTCACATACGACATTGCTGGTTGCTCACACCCGACGCTGCTGGTTGTTCACACACTACACTGTTGGTTGCTCACACACAACACTGCTGGTTGGTCACACACGACACTGCTGGTTGCTCACAGACGACACTGCTGGTTGCTCACACACGACACTGCTGGTTGCTCACACACGACATTGCTGCTTGCTCACACGACGCTTCTGGTTGCTCACACACGACACTGTTGTTTGCTCACACACAACACTGCTGGTTGCTCACACACGACACTGCTGGTTGCTCACTCACGACACTGCTAGTTGCTCATACACGACACTGTTGGTTGCTCACACAAATGCGTTAGGTCGTAATGGTCGTTGGACGGTGGGTTTTGGTGTTGGTCGTAATGGTCGTTGCATGGTGGGTTGTAGGATAGGTCAATGCATTTTGGATTGTATAGTAGGTCATAATGGTCGTTGCATGGTGGGTTGTGTGGTAGGTCATAATGGTCGTTGCATGGTGTGTTGTTGGGTAGGTCGTAATGGTCGTTGCATGGAGGTTCGTGGGGTAGGTCGTAATGATCGTTGCATAGCGGTTCGTGGTGTAGGTCGTAATGGTCGTTGCATGGTGGGTTGTGGGGTAGGTCGTAATGGTCGTTGCATGGTGGGTTGTGGGGTAGGTCGTAATGGTCGTTGCATGGTGGGTCATGGGGTAGGTCGTAATGGTCGTTTCATGGTGGGTCGTGGGGTAAGTCGTAATGTTCGTTGCATGGCGGGACATGGGGTAGGTCGTAATGGTCGTTGCATGGTGGGTTGTGGGGTAGGTCGTAATGGTCGATGTATGGTGGGTCATGGGGTAGGTCGTAATGGTCGTTGCATGGTGGGTCATGGGGTAGGTCGTAATGGTCGTTACATGGTGGGTCATGGGGTAGGTCGTAATGGTCTTTGCATGGTGGGTTGTGGGATAGGTCGTAATGGTCGTTGCATGGTGGGTTGTGGGGTAGGTCGTAATGGTCGTTGCATGGTGGGTCTTGGGGTAGGTCGTAATGGTCGTTGCATGGTGGGTCATGGGGTAGGTCGTAATGGTCGTTGCATGGCGGGTCATGGGGTAGGTCATAATGGTCGTTGCATGGTGGGTTGGGGTAGGTCGTAATGGTCGTTGCATGGTGGGTTGTGGGGTAGGTCGTAATGGTCGTTGCATGGTGGGTTGTGGGGTAGGTCGTAATGGTCGTTGCATGGTGGGTCATGGGGTAGGTCGTAATGGTCGTTGCATGGTGGGTCATGGGGTAGGTCGTAATGGTCGTTGCATGGTGGGTTTGGGGTAGGTCGTAATGGTCGTTCATGGTGGTCATGGGGTAGGTCGTAATGGTCGTTGCATGGTGGGTTGGGGTAGGTCGTAATGGTCGTTGCATGGTGGGTCATGGGGTAGGTTCGTAATGGTCGTTGCATGGTGGGTATGGGTGGTAAGGTCGTTAATGTGGGTTCGTGGGTAGTCGAATGTGTTGGGTGGTTGTGGGGTAGGTCGTAATGGTCGTCTGTTGTCATTGGTGGGGTCATGGGTAGGTCGTAATGGTCGTCATGTGGTCTGGGGTGGGTTCTAATGTCGTCATGGGGTAGGGGTAGGTCGTAATGGTCGTTGCATGGTGGGTCATGGGTAGGTCGTAATGGTCGTTGCATGGCGGGTCATGGGGTAGGTCATAATGGTCGTTACATGGTGGGTTGTGGGGTATGTCGTAATGGTCGTTGCATGGTGGGTCATGGGGTAGGTCGTAATGGTCGTTGCATGGTGGGTCATGGGGTAGGTCGTCATGGTCGTTGCATGGTGGGTCGTGGGGTAGGTCGTAATGGTCGTTGCATGGTGGGTCATGGGGTAGGTCGTAATGGTCGTTGCATGGTGGGTCATGGGGTAGGTCGTAATGGTCGTTGCATGGTGGGTCGTGGGGTAGGTCGTAATGGTCGTTGCATGGTGGGTCATGGGGTAGGTCGTAATGGTCGTTGCATGGTGGGTCATGGGGTAGGTCGTAATGGTCGTTGCATGGTGGGTCGTGGGGTAGGTTGTTTCGATGTTTGTAGTTTAGGTGAATTAACGTTTGGAGGAGGTGGTTGGGTAGTTGTCCTGGCTTGGTTGGGTCTGGTGCAATTCGCGGTGGAAGATGATGAGGCAATTAGGCTGCACTTGTGACTGTGAGGTTTCCAGGCGAGGCACTGCTTTGTTGTTCACTGAAATGAGGACAGTAATGAGGGGTTGGGTACACCACTCTCGTTTTTTTTTTTTTTAATGTTTTTCTTTCTCTCTTGTTGTTTGGGTTTGTCGTCGACTTCGTTTCTCATTTTCTGTTTGTATATACATTCCTGGATTTCTTTGTAGTGTTCTTGTTCCTCTTTTGTTTCCCCACTCGTGTTGGGTTCAATATATTTATTCCTCGTTTTCTCTTTTATGTTTTTTCTATCTTCATTTTACGATGCATATTATTCGTGGATTTCTGTTGAATGTTTTCGTTTCTTTTTTCCCTATTCCATTTTCGTTTCTCGTTTTCTTTTAACTATCTTTGTTATTTCTCATTCTCTGTTTAATATGATTTTTCTCGTTTTCTATTGAATTTGTTTACTGTGTTCTCTAATGTTTTTGTTATTTTTCTTTTCCAGGTTTATGCTTTCGTTTCTCGTCTTCTATTTATTGTTTTTATTCCTCGTCTTCTGTTCCCGCCTCTCGTTTCTCATTTTCTGTTTATTGTTTTTATTCGTTTTCTGTTCACTCTTGTTTCTCGTTTGCTGTAACGATTTTAGCCCTCGTTTTCTGTTCAGTGTTTTCATTTCTCGTTGTCGGTAATAACCTGTATTCCTTGATTTTTTGGGTGTCGCATTGAATTTTGTCATATTTCAATATATAAAAGAGGAAGCAGGAGTCAAGTGGGGAATGCTCATCCTCCTCGAAGTCTCAGATTGGGGTGTCTAAATGTGTGTGGATGTAACCAAGATGTGAAAAAAGGAGAGATAGGTAGTATGTTTGAGGAAAGGAACCTGGATGTTTTGGCTCTGAGTGAAACGAAGTTAAAGGGTAAAGGGGATTAGTGGTTTGGGAAAGTTCTGCGAGTAAAGTCAGGGATTGGTGTGAGGACAAGAGCTACGGAAGGAGTAGCAATACTTCTGAAGCAGGAGTTGTGGCAGTGTGTGACAGAAAGTAAGAATTCTAGATTGATGTGGGTAAAACTGAAAGTGGATGGAGAGGGATGGGTGATTATTGGTGCCTATGTACCTGGGCATGAGAAGAAAGATCATGAGAGGCAATGTTTTGGGAGCAGCTGAGTGAGTGTGTTAGCAGCTTTGATGCACGAGACCGGGTTATAGTGATGGGTGATTTGAATGCAAAGGTGAGTAATGTGGCAGTTGAGGGCATAATTGGTGTACATGGGGTATTCAGTGTTATGAATGGAAATGGTGAAGAGTTTGTGGATTTCTGTACTGAAAAAGGACTGGTGATTGGGAATACATGGTTTAAAAAGAAAGATATACGTAAGTATACATATGTGAGTAGGAGAGATGGTCAGCGGTCATTATTAGATTATGTACTAAATGATAGGCGTGTAAAAGAGAGACGTTTGAGTGTAAATATGCTGAGAGGGGCAGCTGGAGGGATGTCTGATCACTATCTTGTGGAAGCAAAGGTGAAAATTGATAGAGGTTTTCAAAAAGGAAGAGAGAATGTTGGTGAGAAGAGAGTGGTGAGAGTAAGTGAGCATGGAAAGGAGACTCGTGTTTAGAAATGCTAGGAGATATTGAGTGTAGAATGGCAAAAGGTGAGAGCATGTGAATTAGGGGGAAGAATGGGATGTATTTAGGGAAGAAGTGATGGCTTGTGCAAGAGATGCATGTGGTATGAGAAAGGTGGGAGTTGGGCAGATGAAAAATGGCAGTGAGTGGTGGGATGAAGTGAAGTTGTTAGTGAAAGAGAAAAGAGAGGCGTCTGGACGATACTTACAAGGAAGGAGTGCAAATTACTGGGAGATGTAAAAAAAAAAAAAAAACATGTGGCAGTAGGTTAAGGGGAAGGTGCCAGGGTTGAAAAAGGGCAAATGAGAGTTGGGATGGGAGAATATCATTAAAGTTTACTGAGAATAAAAGGATGTTTTGGAAGGAGGTAAATAACGTGCGTAAGACAAGAGAACAAATAGGAACATCGGTGAAGGGGGTAAGGAGGGAAGTAATAACAGATAATGATGGAGTGAGTAGATGATGTATTTTGAAGGTTTGTTGAATGTGTTCGATGAAAGAGTGGCAGATATAGGGTGTTTTGATCGGGGTGGTGCGCGAAGTGAGAGGGTCAAGAAGAATGGTTTGGTGAAGGGAGAAGCGGTAGTGAAAGTTTTGCGGAAGATGAAAATTGGCAAGGCGGCGGAATAGGATCGTATTGCAGTTGAATTTAGTAAGGGAGTGACTGTGTTGTTGATTGGTAGGTAAGGATATTGAATGTATGTATGGTTCATGGTGAATTGCCTGATGATTAGCGGAATGCAAACATAGCGCCATTGTATAAAAGCGAACGGGATAAAGGTGATTGTTCAAACTACAGGGGTATAAGTTTGTTAAGTATTTCTGGAAAATTGTTTGGAGGGGTATCGATTGAGAGGTGAAGACATGTACAGAGCATCAGATTGGGGAAGAGCAGTGTGGTTTCAGAATGTATGCATGTATGTGAGAAATACTTAGAAAAACAGATGGATTTGTATGTAGCATTTATGGATCTGGAGAAGGCATATGATAAGGTTGATAGAGATGCTTTGTGGAAGGTCTTAAGAATTTATTGGAGGTAAGCTGCAAGAAGTGGGGGAAGTTTTTATCAAGTGTGTAAGGCATGATGTGTACGAGAAGGAAGGGAGGAGAGTGATTGGTTTCCAGTGAAGGTTGATCTACGGCAGGGGTGCTTGATGTCCCCATAGTTGTTTAATTTTTTTTATGGTGGTTAGTGCTGTAATTACAAGAGTTTTGGAGAGAGGGGCGAGTATGCAGTCTGATGTGGATGAGAGGGCTTGGGAAGTGAGTCAATTGTTGTTGTTGATGAAACAGTTTTGGTGGCTGATTCGAGTGAGAAACTGTAGAAGTTGATGTCGGAGTTTGGAAAAATATGTGAAAGGAGGAAGTTGAGAGTAAAGGTGAATAAAAGCAAGGTTATTAGGTTCAGCAGGGTTGAGGAACAAGTTAACAGGGAGGTGAGTTGGAACGGAAAAAAATTGTAGGAAGTGAAGCGTTTTAGATATCTGTCAGTGGATACCCTCCAACGGCCAAGACTCGAACCCAGAAACTTCTGGGGTCAGATTGGAAGCTGAGGGGTCATGCGTCATCTGGGGGTCAGACTGGGAGCTGAGGGGTCATAGGTAACCTCCTAGGGTCAGACTGGAAGCTGAGGGGTCATAGGTCACCTCCTGGGGTCAGACTGGAAGCTGAGGGGTCATGAGTCACTCCTGGGGTCAGACTGGAAACTGAGGGGTCATTGGTCACCTCCTGGGGTCAGACTGATGGCTGAGGGGTCATGAATCACCTCCTGGGGTCAGACTGGAAGCTGATGAGTCATTGGTCACCTGAGAGTCAGACTGGAAGCTGAGGGGACGTGGGTCACCTCCAGGGGTCAAACTGGAAGCTGAGGGTTCATGGGTCACCAGGGGGTCAGACTGGAAGCTGATGAGTCATGGGTCAGACTGTAAGCTTAGGGGTCATGGGTCACCTCCTGGGGTCAGACTGGAAGCTGAGGGGTCATGGGTCAGGCTGGAAGCTGAGGTCATGGGTCAGACTGGAAGCTGAGCGGTCATGGGTCACCTCCAGGGGTCAAACTGGAAGCAAAGTGTTCATGGGTCACCTGGGGGTCAGACTGGAAGCTGAGGAGTCATGGGTCAGAATGTAAGCTTAAGGGTCATGGGTCACCTCCTGGGGTCAGACTGGAAGCTGAGGGGTCATGAGTCAGGCTGGAAGCCAAGGTCATGGGACAGACTGAAAGCTGAGGGGTCATGGGTCAGACTGGAATCTGAGGGGTCGTGGGTCAGACTGGAAGCTGAGGGTTCATGGGTTAGACTGGAATCTGAGGGGTCATGGGTGAGACTGGAAGCTGAGGGATCATGGGTCAGACTGGAAGCTGAGGGGTCATGGGTCAGACTGGAATCTGAAGGGCCATGGGTCAGACTGAAAGCTGAGGGTTCATGGGTCAGACTGGAATCTGAGGGGTCATGGGTGAGACTGGAAGCTGAGGGGTCATGGGTCAGACTGGAAGCTGAGCGGTCATGCGCCAGACTGGAAGCTGATAGGTAATGGGTCAGACTGAAAGCTGAAGGGTCATGGGTCAACTTGGGGTCAGACTGTAAGCTGAGGGGTCATGGGTCAGACTGGAAGCTGAGGGGTTATGGGTTAGACTAGAAGCTGAGAGGTAATGGGTCAGATTGGAAGCTGAGAGGTCATGGGTCAGACCGGAAGCTAAGAGGTAATGGGTCAGAATGGAAGCTGAGAGGTCATGGGCCAGACTGAAAGCTGAGAGGTCATGGGTCAGACTGGAAGCTGAGGGGTCACGTGTCAGACTGGTAGCTGAGAGGTCATGGGTCAGACTGGAAGCTGAAGGGTCAGGTGTCAGACTGGTAGCTGAGAGGTCATGGGTCAGACTGGAAGCTGAGGGGTCACGTGTCAGACTGGAAGCTAAGGGGCCATAGGTCAGACTGGAAGCTGAGAGGTCATGGGTCAGACTGGAAGCTGAGGGGTCATGATTCAAACTGGAAGCTGAGGGTTCATGGGTAACCTCCTGGGGTCAGACTAGAAGCTAAGGGGTCATAGGTCACCTGGGGTTCAGACTGGAAGCTGAAGGGCCTTTTATCAGAGTGGCAGCTAAGAGGTCATGGGTCAGACTGGAAGCTTAAGGGACACGGGTCAGACTGGAAGCTGAGAGGTATTGGGTCAGACTGGAAGCTGAGGGTTCATGGGTCAGACTGGAAGCTGAGAAGTTATGGGTCATACTGGAAGCTGAGAGGTCATGGGTCACACTGGAAGCTGAGAGGTATTGGGTCAGGACTGAAACCTGAGGGTTCTTGGGTCAGACTGGAAGCTGAGGGTTCATGGGTCAGACTGGAAGCTGAGGGGTCATGGGTCAGACTGGAAGCTGAGGGGTCATGGATCAGACTGGAAGCTGAGGGTTCATGGATCAGACTGGAAGCTGAGGGGTCATGGGTCAGACTGGAAGCTGAGGGTTCTTGGGTCAGACTGGAAGCTGAGGGTTCATGGGTCAGACTGGAAGCTGAGGGGTCATGGGTCAGACTGGAAGCTGAGGGTTCATGGATCAGACTGGAAGCTGAGGGTTCATGGGTCAGACTGGAAGCTGAGGGGTCATGGATCACACTGGAAGCTGAGGGGTCATGGATCATACTGGAAGCTGAGGGTTAATGGGTTAGACTGGAAGCTGAGGGGTCATGGATCAGCCTGGAAGCTGAGTGGTCATGGATCAGACTGGAAGCTGAGGGGTCATGGATCAGACTGGAAGCTGAGGGGTCAAGGGTCAGACAGGAAGCTGAGGGTTCATAGGTCAGACTGGAAGCTGAGGGGTCATGGGTCTGACTGGAAGCTGAGGGTTCATGGATCAGACTGGAAGCTGAGGGTTCATGGGTCAGACTGGAAGCTGAGGGGTCATGGATCAGACTGGAAACTGAGGGGTCTTAGATCATACTGGAAGCTGAGGGTTCATGGGCCAGACTGGAAGCTGAGGGCTCATGTGTCAGACTGGAAGCTGAGGGTTCTTGGGTCAGACTGGAAGCTGAGGGTTCCTGGGTCTGACTGGAAGCTGAGGGGGTCACGTGTCAGTCTGGAAGCTAAGGGGCCTTGAGTCAGACTGGAAGCTTGAGGGTCATGGGTCAGACTGGAAGCTGAGGGGTCATGGGTCAGACTGGAAGCTGAGGGGTCATGGGTCAGACTGGAAGCTGAGGGGGTCACGTGTCAGACTGGAAGCTAAGGGGCCATGGGTCAGACTGGAAGCTGAGGGTCATGGATCAGACTGGAAGCTGAGGGGTCATGGGTCAGACTGGAAGCTGAGTGGTCATGGATCAGACTGGAAGCTGAGGGGTCATGGGTCAGACTGGAAGCTGAGGGTCACGTGTCAGACTGGAAGCTGAGGGGTCATGGTCTGTCGGAAGCTGAGGGTCATGGGTCAGACAGAAGCTTGAGGGGTCATGGGGGTCTGACGAAGCTGAGGGTTCATGGTTCAACTGGAACTGAGGGTTCATGTCAGACTGGAAGCTGAGAGTATTGGGTCAGACTGGACGCTGAGGGGTCATGGGTTCATACGGAACACGTATTGTGGTTCAAGAGCTGGAAGCTGATCGGTATTGTTCAGACTGAAGCTGAGGGTCATGGGTCAGACTGAAGCTGAGGGGACATGGATCCAACTGGTAGCTGAGGGGTCATGGGTCAGACTGGAAGCTGATGGTTCATGGGCAGACTGGAAGCTGAGGTTCATGGTCTGACTGGGAACTGAAGGTTCATGGGTCAGACTGGAAGCTGAGGGGTCCATGGGTCAGACTGGAAGCTGAGGGTTCAAGGTCAGATCTGAAGCTGAGGGTCCATGATCAGACTGGAAGCTGAGGGGTCATGGGTCAGACTGGAAGCTGAGGGGTCATGGGTCAGACTGGAAGCTGAGGGGTCATGGGTCAGACTGGAAGCTGAGGGTCATGGGTCAGACTGGAAGCTGAGGGTCATGGGTCAGACTGGAAGCTGAGAGGTCATGGGTCAGACTGGAAGCTGAGGGGTCATGGGTCAGACTGGAAGCTGAGGGGTCATGGGATCAGACTGGAAGCTGAGGGGTCATGGGTCAGACTGGAAGCTGAGGGGTCATGGGTCAGACTGGAAGCTGAGGGGTTCATGGGTCAGACTGGAAGCTGAGGGGTCATGGGTCAGACTGGAAGCTGAGGGGTCATGGTCAGACTGGAAGCTGAGGGGTCATGGGTCAGACTGGA
>NC_092235.1:11715817-11733317 GCF_036320965.1 Panulirus ornatus | reverse complement strand
TTCCTCTCTTCCTACACGTACACATGCCTTACATCCTCGATAAAAACTTTTCACTGCTTCTAACAACTTGCCTCCCACACCATGTATTCTTAATACCTTCCACAGAGCATCTCTATCAACTCTATCATATGCCTTCTCCAGATCCATAAATGCTACATAAAAATCCATTTGCTTTTCTAAGTATTTCTCACATACATTCTTCAAAGCAAACACCTGATCCACACATCCTCTACCACTTCTGAAACCACACTGCTCTTCCCCAATCTGATGCTCTGTACATGCCTTCACCCTCTCAATCAATACCCTCCCATATAATTTACCAGGAATACTCAACAAACTTATACCTCTGTAATTTGAGCACTCACTCTTATCCCCTTTGCCTTTGTACAATGGCACTATGCACGCATTCCGCCAATCCTCAGGCACCTCACCATGAGTCATACATACATTAGATAACCTTACCAACCAGTCAACAATACAGTCACCCCCTTTTTTAATAAATTCCACTGCAAGTACCATCCAAACCTGCTGCCTTGCCGGCTTTCATCTTCCGCAAAGCTTTTACTACCTCTTCTCTGTCTACCAAATCATTTTCCCAAACCCTATCACTTTGCACACCACCTCGACCAAAACACCCTATATCTGCCACTCTATCATCAAACACATTCAACAAACCTTCAAAATACTCACTCCATCTCCTTCTCACATCACCTCCCCATTTGCGCCCTTCACTGAAGTTCCCATTTGCTCCCTTGTCTTACGCACTTTATTTACCTCCTTCCAGAACATCTTTTTATTCTCCCTAAAATTTAATGATACTCTCTCACCCCAACTCTCATTTGCCCTCTTTTTCACCTCTTGCACCTTTCTCTTGACCTCCTGTCTCTTTCATTTATACATCTCCCACTCAATTTCATTTTTTCCCTGCAAAAATCGTCCAAATGCCTCTCTCTTCTCTTTCAGTAATAATCTTACTTCTTCATCCCACCACTCACTACCCTTTCTAATCAACCCACCTCCCACGCTTCTCATGCTACAAGCATCTTTTGCACAATCCATCACTGATTCCGTAAATACATCCCATTACTCCCCCACTCCCCTTACTTCCATTGTTCTCACCTTTTTCCATTCTGTACTCAGTCTCTCCTGGTACTTCCTCACACAAGTCTCCTTCCCAAGCTCACTTACTCTCACCACCCTCTTCACCCCAACATTCACTCTTCTTTTCTGAAAACCCATACAAATCTTCACCTTAGCCTCCACAAGATAATGATCAGACATCCCTCCAGTTGCACCTCTCAGCACATTAACATCCAAAAGTCTCTCTTTCGCGCGCCTGTCAATTAACACGTAATCCAATAACGCTCTCTGGCCATCTCACCTACTTACATACGTATACTTATGTATATCTCGCTTTTTAAACCAGGTATTCCCAATCACCAGTCCTTTTTCAGCACATAAATCTACAAGCTCTTCACCATTTCCATTTACAACACTGAACACCCCATGTATACCAATTATTCCCTCAACTGCCACATTACTCACCTCTGCATTCAAATCACCCATCACTATAACCCGGTCTCGTGCATCAAAACCACTAACACACTCATTCAGCTGCTCCCAAAACACTTGCCTCTCATGATCTTTCTTCTCATGCCCAGGTGCATATGCACCAATAATCACCCATCTCTCTCCATCAACTTTCAGTTTTACCCATATTAATCGAGAATTTACTTTCTTACATTCTATCACATACTCCCACAACTCCTGTTTCAGGAGTACTGCTACTCCTTCCCTTGCTCTTGTCCTCTCACTAACCCCTGACTTTACTCCCAAGACATTCCCGAACCACTCTTCCCCTTTACCCTTGAGCTTCGTTTCACTCAGAGCCAAAACATCCAGGTTCCTTTCCTCAAACATACTACCTATCTCTCCTTTTTTCACATCTTGGTTACATCCACACACATTTAGACACCCCAATCTGAGTCTACGAGGAGTATGAGCACTCCCCGCGTGACTCCTTCTGTTTCCCATTCTTTAGAAAGTTAAAAAATACAAGGAGGGGAGGATTTCTGGCCCCCCGCTCCCGTCCCCTCTAGTCGCCTTCTACGACACGTGAGGAATGCGTGGGAAGTATTCTTTCACCCCTGTCCCCAGGGATAAGATATATATATATATATTTATATATATATATATATATATATATATATATATATATATATATATATATATATGTGTGTATATGTGTATATGTGTGTATATATATGTATATATATATATATATATATATATATATATATATATATATATATATATATATATATATATATATATATATATATATATATGTTTTGGGAGCAGCTGAATGAGTGTGTTAGTGGTTTTGATGCACGAGACCGGGTTATAGTGATGGGTGATTTGAATGCAAAGGTGAGTAATGTGGCAGTTGAGGGAATAACTGGTATACATGGGGTGTTCAGTGTTGTAAATGGAAATGGTGAAGAGCTTGTAGATTTATGTGCTGAAAAAGGACTGATGATTGGGAATACCTGGTTTAAAAACGAGATATACATAAGTATACTTATGTAAGTAGGAGAGATGGCCAGAGAGCGTTATTGCATTACGTGTTAATTGACAGGCGTGCGAAAGAGAGACTTTTGGATGTTAATGTGCTGAGAGGTGCAACTGGAGGGATGTCTGATCATTATCTTGTGGAGGCTAAGGTGAAGATCTGTATGGGTTTTCAGAAAAGAAGAGTGAATGTTGGGGTGAAGAGGGTGGTGAGAGTAAGTGAGCTTGAGAAGGAGACCTGTGTGAGGAAGTACCAGGAGAGACTGAGTACAGAATGGAAAAAGGTGAGAACAATGGAAGCAAAGGGAGTGGGGGAGGAATGGGATGTATTTAGGGAATCAGTGATGGATTGCGCAAAAGATGCTTGTGGCATGAGAAGAGTGGGAGGTGGGTTGATTAGAAAGGATAGTGAGTGGTGGGATGAAGAAGTAAGAGTATTAGTGAAAGAGAAGAGAGAGGCATTTGGACGATTTTTGCAGGGAAAAAATGCAATTGAGTGGGAGATGTATAAAAGAAAGAGACAGGAGGTCAAGAGAAAGGTGCAAGAGGTGAAAAAAAGGGCAAATGAGAGTTGGGGTGAGAGAGTATCATTAAATTTTAGGGAGAATAAAAAGATGTTCTGGAAGGAGGTAAATAAAGTGCGTAAGACAAGGGAGCAAATGGGAACTTCAGTGAAGGGCGGAAATGGGAGGTGATAACAAGTAGTGGTGATGTGAGAAGGAGATGGAGTGAGTATTTTGAAGGTTTGTTGAATGTGTTTGATGATAGAGTGGCAGATATAGGGTGTTTTGGTCGAGGTGGTGTGCAAAGTGAGAGGGTTAGGGAAAATGATTTGGTAAACAGAGGAGAGGTAGTGAAAGCTTTGCGGAAGATGAAAGCCGGCAAGGCAGCAGGTTTGGATGGTATTGCAGTGGAATTTATTAAAAAAGGGGGTGACTGTATTGTTGACTGGTTGGTAAGGTTATTTAATGTATGTATGACTCATGGTGAGGTGCCTGAGGATTGGCGGAATGCGTGCATAGTGCCATTGTACAAAGGCAAAGGGGATAAGAGTGAGTGCTCAAATTACAGATGTATAAGTTTGTTGAGTATTCCTGGTAAATTATATGGGAGGGTATTGATTGAGAGGGTGAAGGCATGTACAGAGCATCAGATTGGGGAAGAGCAGTGTGGTTTCAGAAGTGGTAGAGGATGTGTGGATCAGGTGTTTGCTTTGAAGAATGTATGTGAGAAATACTTAGAAAAGCAAATGGATTTGTATGTAGCATTTATGGATCTGGAGAAGGCATATGATAGAGTTGATAGAGATGCTCTGTGGAAGGTATTAAGAATATATGGTGTGGGAGGAAAGTTGTTAGAAACAGTGAAAAGTTTTTATCGAGGATGTAAGGCATGTGTACGTGTAGGAAGAGAGGAAAGTGATTGGTTCTCAGTGAATGTAGGTTTGCGGCAGGGGTGTGTGATGTCTCCATGGTTGTTTAATTTGTTTATGGATGGGGTTGTTAGGGAGGTAAATGCAAGAGTTTTGGAAAGAGGGGCAAGTATGAAGTCTGTTGGGGATGAGAGAGCTTGGGAAGTGAGTCAGTTGTTGTTCGCTGATGATACAGCGCTGGTGGCTGATTCATGTGAGAAACTGCAGAAGCTGGTGACTGAGTTTGGTAAAGTATGTGAAAGAAGAAAGTTAAGAGTAAATGTGAATAAGAGCAAGGTTATTAGGTACAGTAGGGTTGAGGGTCAAGTCAATTGGGAGGTGAGTTTGAATGGAGAAAAACTGGAGGAAGTGAAGTGTTTTAGATATCTGGGAGTGGATCTGGCAGCGGATGGAACCATGGAAGCGGAAGTGGATCATAGGGTGGGGGAGGGGGCGAAAATTCTGGGGGCCTTGAAGAATGTGTGGAAGTCGAGAACATTATCTCGGAAAGCAAAAATGGGTATGTTTGAAGGAATAGTGGTTCCAACAATGTTGTATGGTTGCGAGGCGTGGGCTATGGATAGAGTTGTGCGCAGGAGGATGGATGTGCTGGAAATGAGATGTTTGAGGACAATGTGTGGTGTGAGGTGGTTTGATCGAGTGAGTAACGTAAGGGTAAGAGAGATGTGTGGAAATAAAAAGAGCGTGGTTCAGAGAGCAGAAGAGGGTGTTTTGAAGTGGTTTGGGCACATGGAGAGAATGAGTGAGGAAAGATTGACCAAGAGGATATATGTGTCGGAGGTGGAGGGAACGAGGAGAAGAGGGAGACCAAATTGGAGGTGGAAAGATGGAGTGAAAAAGATTTTGTGTGATCGGGGCCTGAACATGCAGGAGGGTGAAAGGAGGGCAAGGAATAGAGTGAATTGGAGCGATGTGGTATACCGGGGTTGACGTGCTGTCAGTGGATTGAATCAAGGCATGTGAAGCGTCTGGGGTAAACCATGGAAAGCTGTGTAGGTATGTATATTTGCGTGTGTGGACGTATGTATATACATGTGTATGGGGGTGGGTTGGGCCATTTCTTTCGTCTGTTTCCTTGCGGTACCTCGCAAACGCGGGAGACAGCGACAAAGTATAAAAAAAAAAAAAAAAAAAAAAATATATATATACACACATACATACACACATATACACACATACACATATATACACACATATATATATCTATATACATATGAAAAATGTAAGAAATAATTTAGAAAACTGAAACTTCTAGCTTGAAATGAAATGAAAAATGAATGTCACATAATGGTTCAAACTCTGGCTATGGAAAAGGGAAATGTCTAATTTATTTACACAAATGTCAATAGTAGTTTTCATCAATTTAACCACTGTATCATACTGCCGGGTCCACTTCTCTTATCATGAAACTGGAATATTGGCTTATGATATATATATACATATATATATATATATATATATATATATATATATATATATATATATATATATATATATATATATAAGCCAATATTCCAGTTTCATGATAAGAGAAGTGGTCCAGGCAGTATGATACAGTGGTTAAATTGATGAAAACTACTATTGACGTTTGTGTAAATAAATTATACATTTCCCTTTTTCCATAGCCAGGGGCTGAACCATAATGCGACATTCATTTTTTTTTTTTAATTTCATTTCAAGATAGAAGTTTCTGTTTTCAAAATTATTTCTTACATTTTTCATATATATATATATATATATATATATATATATATATATATATATATATATATATATATATATATATATATATATATATATATATATATATATGAGTGAATGTTGGGGTGAAGAAGGTGGTGAGAGTAAGTGAGCTTGGGAAGGAGACCTGTGTGAGGAAGTATCAGGAGAGACTGTGTACAGAATGGAAAAAGGTGAGAACAATGGAAGTAAGGGGAGTGGGGGAGGAATGGGATGTATTTAGGGAATCAGTGATGGATTGCGCAAAAGATGCTTGTGGCATGAGAAGAGTGGGAGGTGGGCTGTTTAGAAAGGGTAGTGAGTGGTGGGATGAAGAAGTAAGAGTATTAGTGAAAGAGAAGAGAGAGACATTTGGACGATTTTTGCAGGGAAAAAATGCAATTGAGTGGGAGAAGTATAAAAGAAAGAGACAGGAGGTCAAGAGAAAGGTGCAAGAGGTGAAAAAAAGGGCAAATGAGAGTTGGGGTGAGAGATTATCAGTAAATTTTAGGGAGAATAAAAAGATGTTCTGGAAGGAGGTAAATAGGGTGCGTAAGACAAGGGAGCAAATGGGAACTTCAGTGAAGAGCGTAAATGGGGAGGTGATAACAAGTAGTGGTGATGTGAGAAGGAGATGGAATGAGTATTTTGAAGGTTTGTTGAATGTGTCTGATGACAGAGTGGCAGATATAGGGTGTTTGGGTCGAGGTGGTGTGCAAAGTGAGAGGGTTAGGGAAAATGATTTGGTAAACAGAGAAGAGGTAGTAAAAGCTTTGCGGAAGATGAAAGCCGGCAAGGCAGCAGGTTTGGATGGTATTGCAGTGGAATTTATTAAAAAGGGGGTGACTGTATTGTTGACTGGTTGGTAAGGTTATTTAATGTAAATATGACTCACGGTGAGGTGCCTGAGGATTGGCGGAATGCGTGCATAGTGCCATTGTACAAAGGCAAAGGGGATAAGAGTGAGTGCTCAAATTACAGATGTATAAGTTTGTTGAGTATTCCTGGTAAATTATATGGTAGGGTATTGATTGAGAGGGTGAAGGCATGTACAGAGCATCAGATTGGGGAAGAGCAGTGTGGTTTCAGAAGTGGTAGAGGATGTGTGGATCAGGTGTTTGCTTTGAAGAATGTATGTGAGAAATACTTAGAAAAGCAAATGGATTTGTATGAAGCATTTATGGATCTGGAGAAGGCATATGATAGAGTTGATAGAGATGCTCTGTGGAAGGTATTAAGAATATATGGTGTAGGAGGCAAGTTGTTAGAAGCAGTGAAAAGTTTTTATCGAGGATGTAAGGCATGTGTACGTGTAGGAAGAGAGGAAAGTGATTGGTTCTCAGTGAATGTAGGTTTGCGGCAGGGGTGTGTGATGTCTCCATGGTTGTTTAATTTGTTTATGGATGAGGTTGTTAGGGAGGTGAATGCAAGAGTTTTGGAAAGAGGGGCAAGTATGAAGGCTGTTGGGGATGAGAGAGCTTGGGAAGTGAGTCAGTTGTTGTTCGCTGATGATACAGCGCTGGTGGCTGATTCATGTGAGAAACTGCAGAAGCTGGTGACTGAGTTTGGTAAAGTGTGTGAAAGAATAAAGTTAAGAGTAAATGTGAATAAGAGCAAGGTTATTAGGTACAGTAGGGTTGAGGGTCAAGTCAATTGGGAGGTGAGTTTGAATGGAGAAAAACTGGAGGAAGTGAAGTGTTTTAGATATCTGGGAGTGGATCTGGCAGCGGATGGAACCATGGAAGCTGAAGTGGATCATAGGGTGGGGGAGGGGGCGAACATTCTGGGAGCCTTAAAGAATGTGTGGAAGTCGAGAACATTATCTCGGAAAGCAAAAATGGGTATGTTTGAAGGAATAGTGGTTCCAACAATGTTGTATGGTTACGAGGCGTGGGCTATGGATAGAGTTGTGCGCAGGAGGATGGATGTGCTGGAAATGAGATGTTTTAGGACAATGTGTGGTGTGAGGTGGTTTGATCGAGTAAGTAACGTAAGGGTAAGAGAGATGTGTGGAAATAAAAAGAGCGTGGTTGAGAGAGCAGAAGAGGGTGTTTTGAAATGGTTTGGGCACATGGAGAGAATGAGTGAGGAAAGATTGACCAAGAGGATATATGTGTCGGAGGTGGAGGGAATGAGGAGAAGAGGGAGACCAAATTGGAGGTGGAAAGATGGAGTGAAAAAGATTTTGTGTGATCGGGGCCTGAACATGCAGGAGGGTGAAAGGAGGGCAAGGAATAGAGTGAATTGGAGCGATGTGGTATACCGGGGTTGACGTGCTGTCAGTGGATTGGATCGGGGCATGTGAAGCGTCTGGGGTAAACCATGGAAAGCTGTGTAGGTATGTATATTTGCATGTGTGGACGTATGTATATACATGTGTATGGGGGTGGGTTGGGCCATTTCTTTCGTCTGTTTCCTTGCGCTACCTCGCAAACGCCGGAGACAGCGACAAAGCAAAAAAAAAAAAGAAAAAAAAAATTATATATATATATATATATATATATATATATATATATATATATATATACATATATATATACATACACATACATACGCACATATACACACACACACACACACACACACACACACACACACACACACACATATACATATATATGCATATGAAAAATGTAAGAAATATTTTTGAAAACTGAAACTTTTAGCTTGAAATGAAATGAAAAAATGAAATGTTACATAATGGTTCAACCTCTGGCCATGGAAAAGGGAAATGTATAATTTATTTACACAAACGTCAATAGTAGTTATCATCAATTTAACCACTGTATCAGTAAGCTTCAATGTCTAATCTACATTTTTTCCAATTTCACTATGTAAGGCATGTGTATGTGTAGGAAGAGAGGAAAGTGATTGGTTCTCAGTGAATGTAGGTTTGCGGCAGGGGTGTGTGATGTCTCCATGGTTGTTTAATTTGTTTATGGATGGGATTGTTAGGGAGGTGAATGCAAGAGTTTTGGAAAGAGGGGCAAGTATGAAGTCTGTTGGGGATGAGAGAGCTTTGGAAGTGAGTCAGTTGTTGTTCGCTGATGATACAGCGCTGGTGGCTGATTCATGTGAGAAACTGCAGAAGCTTGTGACTGAGTTTGGTAAAGTATGTGAAAGAAGAAAGCTAAGAGTAAATGTGAATAAGAGCAAGGTTATTAGGTACGGTAGGGTTGAGGGTCAAGTCAATTGGGAGGTAAGTTTGAATGGAGCAAAACTGGAGGAAGTAAAGTGTTTTAGATATCTGGGAGTGGATCTGGCAGCGGATGGAACCATGGAAGCGGAAGTGGATCATAGGGTGGGGGAGGGGGCGAAAATTCTGGGAGCCTTGAAGAATGTGTGGAAGTCGAGAACATTATATCGGAAAGGAAAAATGGGTATGTTTGAAGGAATAGTGGTTCCAACAATGTTGTATGGTTGCGAGGCGTGGGCTATGGATAGAGTTGTGCGCAGGAGGATGGATGTGCTGGAAATGAGATGTTTGAGGACAATGTGTGGTGTGAGGTGGTTTGATCGAGTAAGTAACGTAAGGGTAAGAGAGATGTGTGGAAATAAAAAGAGCGTGGTTGAGAAAGCAGAAGAGGGTGTCTTGAAATGGTTTGGGCACATGGAGAGAATGAGTGAGGAAAGATTGACCAAGAGGATATATGTGTCGGAGGTGGAGGGAACGAGGAGAAGTGGGAGACCAAATTGGAGGTGGAAAGATGGAGTGAAAAAGATTTTGTATGATCGGGGCCTGAACATGCAAGGAGGGTGAAAGGAGGGCAAGGAATAGAGTGAATTGGATCGATGTGGTATACCGGGGTTGACGTGCTGTCAGTGGATTGATCAGGGCATGTGAAGCGTCTGGGGTAAACCATGGAAAGCTGTGTAGGTATGTATATTTGCGTGTGTGGACGTATGTATATACATGTGTATGGGGGTGGGTTGGGCCATTTCTTTCGTCTGTTACCTTGCTCTACTTCGCAAACGCGGGAGACAGCGAGAAAGCCAGAAAAAAAAAAAAATAATGATAATCAAAATGATAATAATAATTATAATAATAATAATAATAATAATAATAATAATAATAATAATAATAGTAATAATATTAATGATAATAATGATAATAATAATGATAATAATAATGATAATAATATTGATAGTAATGGTAATGATAATAGTAATAATGATATTAATAGCAATAATGATAGTAATAATAATAATAATGAAAATAATAGTAATGATAATAGTAATAATAATGATGATAATGATAATAATAATGATGATAATAATAATGATAATGATAGTAATAATAATAATAATAATAATAATAATAATAATAATAATAATAATAATAGTAATGATAATAATAATAATAATAATAATAATAATAATAATAATAATAATAACAATAATAATAATAATAATAATAATAATAATAATGGTATTGATAATAATGCTAATAAAGATAATAATAATAATAGTAATAATAATAATAGTATTAATAATGATAATGATAATGATAATAATAATAATATTAATGATAATGATAATAGTAATTCCACTGCGATACCTTGCCGGCTTTCATCTTTCTTAGATCTTTCACTACCTCTTCTCTGTTTACCAAACCATTCTCCCTGACCCTTTCACTTCGCGCGCCACCTTGACCAAAACATCCTATATCTGCCACTCTATCATCAAACACATTCAACAAACCTTCAAAATACTCACTCCCATCTCCTCACTTCACCACTGCTTGTTTTTACCTCCCCATTATCCCTCTTCACCGATGTTCCCATTTGTTCTCTTGTCTTACGCACTTTCTCTACCTGTATCCAAAGCATTTTTTTACTATCCCTAAAATTTAATGTTACTCTCTCACCCTAACTCTTATTTGCCCTTTTGTTCATCTCTTGCACCTTTCTCTTGATCTCCTGCCGCTTCCTTTTATGCATTTCATTTGCACTACTTCCTTGCAGAAATCGTCCAAATGCCTCTCTCTTCTCTTTCACTAACAATCATACTTCTTCCTTCCACCACTCACTACCCTTTCTAATCTGCCCACCTCCCATCTTTCTCGTGCTACATGCATCTTTTACGCAAGCCATCACTGTTTCCCTAAATACATCCCATTCCTTCTCCACTCCCTTTACTTCATTTGCTCTCACCTTTTGCCATTTTGCACTCAATTTCTCCTGGTACTTCCTCACAAAAGTCTCCTTTTCAAGCTCACTTACTCTCACCACTCTCTTCACCCCCAACGTTCTTTCTTCTTTTCTGAAAATCTCTACAAACCTTCTCCTTTGATCCCACAAGATAATGATCAGATATCCCTCCAGCTGCCCCTCTAAATACATTAACATCCAAAAGTCTCTCTTTTACACGCCTATCAATTAACACGTAATCCAATAACGCTCTCTGGCCGTCTCTCCTACTGACATACATATACTTAAGTATATCTCTATTTTTAACCAGGTAAACCCAATCACCAGTCCTTTTTAAGCGCACAAATCTACAAGCTCTTCATCATTTCCGTTTCCAACACTGGACACCCCTATGTACACCAATTTTACCCTTAACTGCCACATTACTCACCTTTGCATTCAAATCACCCATCACTATAACCCGGTCTCATGCATCAAAGCTCCCAAACACATCAAAGCTCCCAGCTGCTCCCAAACACTTGCCTCACTTGATCTTTCTTCTTCTGACCAGGTGCATATGCACCAATAATCACCCATCTCTCTCCATCCACTTTCAGTTTTACCAATATCAGTCTAGACTTTCCTTTCTTACACTCTGTCATATACTCCCATAACTCCTGCTTCAGGAGTAATGCTACTCCTTCCTTTGCCCTTGTCCTCTCACCAACCCCTGACTTCACTCCCAGGACATTCTAAACCACTCTTCCCCTTTACCCTTGAGCTTCGTTTCACTCAAATCTAAAACATGCAGGTTCCTTTCCTCAAACATCATACCAATCTCTTATTTTTTTCTCGTCTTGGTTATATCCACGCACATTTAGACACCCCAGTCTGAGCCTTCGAGGAGGATGAGCACTCCCTGCATGATTCTTTGTATTTTCCCTTTTAGAAAGTTGAAATACAAGGAGGGGAGGGTTTCCAGCCCCGCTCCCGCCCCCTTTAGTTGCCTTCTATAACACGTGGGGAATACGTGGGAAGTATTCTTTCTCCCCTATCCCCAGGTTGTTGATTGGTTGGTAAGGGTATTCAGTGTATGTATGGATCATGGTGAAGTGCCTGAGGATTGGTGGAATACATGCATAGTGACAATGTGCAAAGGCAAAGGGGATAAAGTTGAGTGTTCAAATTACAGAGGTATAAGTTTGTTGAGTATTTCTGGGAAATTAAATGGTAGGGTATTGATTGAGAGGGTGAAGGCATGGACAGAGCATCAGATTGGAGAAGAGCAGTGTGGTTTCAGAAGTGGTAGAGGATGTGTGGATCAGGTGTTTGCTTTGAAGAATGTATGTGAGAATTACTTAGAGAAACAGATGGACTTGTATTTAGCATTTATGGATGTGGAGAAGGCATATGATAGAGTTGATAGAGATGCTCTGTGGAAGGTATTAAGAATATATGGTGTGGGAGGAAAGTTGTTAGAAGCAGTGGAAGTTTTTACCAAGGATGTAAGGTTTGTGTGCGAGAAGGAAGAGGAAACTGATTGGTTCTCAGTGAATGTAGGTTTGCGGCAGGGGTGCGTGATGTCTCTATGGTAGTTTAATTTGTTTGTGGATGGGGCTGTTAGGGAGATGAATGAAAGAGTTTTGTGGGGCTTGGATGTGCAAAGGGAGCTGTGGTTTCGTTCTATTACATATAACAGCCAGAGACTGAGTGTGAAGGAATGTGGCCTTTTTTTGTCTTTTCCTAGCTCTACCCCCGGAGTGGGGGTAGGGGGGGGGGGGGAAGAGGAGGATGATGTTTCATAGGTGGCGGAGTGGCGACGGGAATGGTTGAAGCCAGGAAGTATGAGTATTTACATATGTATATAAGTATATGTCTGAGTATGGATATGTATGTATACTTTCAAATGTATAGGTATATACATGTGCCTGTGTGGGCGTTTATATATATATGTACCTGTGTATGTGGGTGGGTTGGGCCAGTCTTTCGTCTGTTTCCTTGCGCTACCTCTTGAACACGGGAGACGGCGATTAAGTACAATAATAAAGAAAATGATTGTAACGATAATAATGATAATGATAATAATAATAATAATAATAATAATAATAATAATAATAATAATAATAATAATAATAATAATAACGCGGGAGACAGCGACAAAGCAAAAAAAAAAGATATAATGATAATATAATAATATAATATAATATAATAATAATAATGATAATAATAATAATAATAATAATAATAATAATAATAATAATAATAATGATAATAATAATGATAATAATAATAATAATAATAATAATAATAATAATAATAATAATAATGATAATAATAATAATAACAATATTTTTTTATTTTTTTTATTATACTTTGTCGCTGTCTCCCGCGTTTGCGAGGTAGCGCAAGGAAACAGACGAAAGAAATGGCCCAACCCCCCCATACACATGCATATACATACGTCCACACACGCAAATATACATACCTACACAGCTTTCCATGGTTTACCCCAGACGCTTCACATGCCTTGATTCAATCCACTGACAGCACGTCAACCCCGGTATACCACATCGCTCCAATTCACTCTATTCCTTGCCCTCCTTTCACCCTCCTGCATGTTCAGGCCCCGATCACACAAAATCTTTTTCACTCCATCCATAATAATGATAATGATATTATTAATGATAATAATAATGATAATAGTTATAATAATAATGATAATAATAATAATGATAATAATAATAATGATAATAATAATAATAATAATAATAATAATAATAATAATAATGATAATGATAATAATGATAATAATGATAATAATAAAATAGTAATAATAATAATAATGATAATGTTAATACCAATGATGATAATGATAATACTAATACTACTACTAATAATAATAATGATGATAATAATAATGTTAGCAATAATACTGTTGATATTTATTATAAGAATGATAATGATGATAATGATAATGATAATAATAATAATGATAATGATAATAATAATAATAATAATAATAATAATAATAATAATAATAATAGTAATAATGATAATGATGAGCATGAGAAGAAAGATCATGAGAGGCAAGTGTTTTGGGAGCAGGCTGAATGAGTGTGTTAGTAGTTTTGATGCACGAGACCGGGTTATAATGATGGGTGATTTGAATGCAAAGGTGAGTAATGTGGCAGTTGAGGGAATAATTGGTATACATAGGGTGTTCAGTGTTGTAAATGGAAATGGTGAAGAGCTTGTAGATTTTTGTGCTGAAAAAGGACTGGTGATTGGGAATACCTGGTTTAAAAAGCGAGATATACGTAAGTATACGTATGTAAGTAGGAGAGATGGCCAGAGAGCGTTATTGGATCACGTGTTAATTGATAGGCGTGCGAAAGAGAGACTTTTAGATGTTAATGTGCTGAGAGGTGCAACTGGAGGGATGTCTGATCATTATCTTGTGGAGGCGAAGGTGAATATTTGTAGGGGTTTTCAGAAAAGAAGACTGAATGTTGGGGTGTAGAGAGTGGTGAGAGTAAGTGATCTTTGGAAGGAGACTTGTGTGAGGAAGTACCAGGAGAGACTGACTACAGAATGGAAAAAGGTGAGAACAAAGGAGGTAAGGGGAGTGGGGGAGGAATGGGATGTATTTAGGGGAGCAGTGATGGCTTGTGCAAAAGATGCTTGTGGCATGAGAAGTGTGGAAGGTGGGTTGATTAGAAAGCGTAGTGAGTGGTGGGATGAAGAAGTAAGATTATTAATGAAAGAGAAGAGAGAGGCATTTGGACGATGTTTGCAGGGAAATAATGCAAATGAGTGGGAGAGGTATAAAAGAAAGAGGCAGGAGGTCAAGAGATAGGTGCTAGAGATGAAAAAGAGGGCAAATGAGAGCTGGGGTGAGAGAGTATCATTAAATTTTATGGAGAATAAAAAGTTGTTTTGGAAGGAGGTAAATAAAGTCCGTAAAACAAGGGAACAAATGGGAACTTCAGTAAAGGGGGCTAATGGGGAGGTGATAACAAGTAGTGGTGATGTGAGAAGGAGATGGAGTGAGTATTTTGAAGGTTTGTTGAATGTGTTTGATGATAGAGGTGGCAGATATAGGGTGTTTTAGGCGAGGTGGTGTTCAAAGTGAGAGGGTTAGGGAAAATGATTTGGTAAACAGAGAAGAGGTAGTAAAACCTTTGCGGAAGATGAAACCCGGCAAGGCAGCGGGTTTGGATGGTACTGCAATGGAATTTATTAAAAAACAGGGGTGACTGAATTGTTGACTGGTTGGTAAGGTTATTTGATGTATGTATGATTCATGGTGAGGTACCTGAGGATTGGCGGAATGCTTGCATAGTGCCATTGTACAAAGGCAAAGGGGAAAAGAGTGAGTGCTCAAATTACAGAGGTATAAGTTTGTTGGTAAAGTGTGTGAAAGAAGAAAGTTAAGAGTAAATGTGAATAAGAGCAAGGTTATTAGGTACAGTAGGGTTGAGGGTCAAGTCAATTGGGAGGTGAGTTTGAATGGAGAAAAACTGGAGGAAGTGAAGTGTTTTAGATATCTGGGAGTGGATCTGGCAGCGGATGGAACCATGGAAGCGGAAGTGGATCATAGGGTGGGGGAGGGGGCGAAAATTCTGGGAGCCTTGAAGAATGTGTGGAAGTCGAGAACATTATCTCGGAAAGCAAAAATGGGTATGTTTGAAGGAATAGTGGTTCCAACAATGTTGTATGGTTGCGAGGCGTGGGCTATGGATAGAGTTGTGCGCAGGAGGATGGATGTGCTGGAAATGAGATGTTTGAGGACAATGTGTGGTGTGAGGTGGTTTGATCGAGTAAGTAACGTAAGGGTAAGAGAGATGTGTGGAAATAAAAAGAGCGTGGTTGAGAGAGCAGAAGAGGGTGTTTTGAAATGGTTTGGGCACATGGAGAGAATGAGTGAGGAAAGATTGACCATGAGGATATATGTGTCGGAGGTGGAGGGAACGAGGAGAAGAGGGAGACCAAATTGGAGGTGGAAAGATGGAGTGAAAAAGATTTTGTGTGATCGGGGCCTGAACATGCAGGAGGGTGAAAGGAGGGCAAGGAATAGAGTGAATTGGAGCGATGTGGTATACCGGGGTTGACGTGCTGTCAGTGGATTAATTCGGGGCATGTGAAGCGTCTGGGGTAAACCATGGAAAGCTGTGTAGGTATGTATATTTTGCGTGTGTGGATGTATGTATATACATGTGTATGTGGGTGGGTTGGGCCACTTCTTTCGTCTGTTTCCTTGCGCTACCTCGCAAACGCGGGAGACAGCGACAAAGCAAAAAAAAAAAAAAAAAAAAAAAAATAATAATAATAATAATAATAATGATAATAATAATAATGATAATAATGATAATGACAATGATAATCCTACCCCTGGGGATAGGGGAGAAAGAATACTTCCCACGCATTCCTCGCGTGTCGTAAAAGGCGACTAAAGGGGACGGGAGCGGGGGGCCAGAAACCCTCCCCTCCTTGTATTTTAACTTTCTAAAAGGGGAAACAGAGGAAGGAGTCACGCGGGAAGTGCTCATCCTCCTCGAAGGCTCAGATTGGGGTGTCTAAATGTGTGTGGATGTAGCCAAGATGAGACAAAAGGAGAGATAGGTAGTATGTTTGAGAAAAGGAACCTGGATGTTTTGGCTCAGTGAAACGAAGCTCAAGGGTAAAGGGGAAGAGTGGTTTGGGAATGTCTTGGGAGTAAAGTCAGGGGTTAGTGAGAGGACAAGAGCAAGGAAGGAGTAGCACTATTCCTGAAACAGGAGTGGTGGGAGTATGTGATAGAGTGTAAGAAAGTAAACTCTAGTTATGTATGGGTAAAACTGAAAGTGGATGGAGAGAGATGGGTGATTATTGGTGCATATGCACCTGGGCATGAGAAGAAAGATCATGAGAAGCAAGTGTTTTGGGAGCAGCTGAATGAGCGTGTTAGTGCTTTTTATGCACGAGACCGGCTTATAGTCTATTGATAGGTGATTTGAATGCAAAGGTGAGTAATGTGGCAGTTGAGGGAATAATTGGTACACATTGGGTGTTCAGTGTTGTAAATGGAAATGGTGCAGAGCTTGTAGATTTATGTGCTGAAAAAGGACTGGTGATTGGGAATACCTGGTTTAAAAGAGAGATATACATAAGTATACGTATGTAAGTAGGACAGATGGCCATAGAGCGTTATTGGATTACATGTTAATTGATAGGCGCGCAAAAGAGAGACTTTTGGATGTTAATGTGCTGAGAGGTGCAACTGGAGGGATGTCTGATCATTATCTTGTACAGGCGAAGGTGAAGATTTGTAGAGGTTTCCAAAAAAGAGGAGAGATTGTTGCGGTGAAGAGAGTGGTGAGAGTAAGTGATCTTTGGAAGGAGACTTGTGTGAGGAAGTACCAGGAGAGACTGAGTACATAATGGAAAAAGGTGAAAACAAAGGAGTTAAGGGGAGTGGGGGAGGAATGGGATGCATTTAGGGAAGTAGTGATGGCTTGCGCAAAAGATGCTTGTGCCATGAGAAGCGTGGGATGTTGGCAGATTAGAAAGGGTAGTGAGTGGTGGGATGAAAAAGTAAGATTATTAGTGAAAAAGGAAAGAGAGGCATTTGGACGATTTTTGCAGGGAAATAATGCAAAGGAGTGAGAGA
>NC_092235.1:11695156-11715717 GCF_036320965.1 Panulirus ornatus | reverse complement strand
CACCATTCCAGCACACCCTGGTCAGCTTTCTCGATCAGACTGCACCTGTTACCAGATCTCGCTCTAAAACTGTCGTTACCTTACTCGATCATTCCCTCCTCTCACCAGATATTGTCCTCAAGCTTTCCATGTCGAACACGTCCATCCAGTTCCCTTCTCTGGGACAACCGTAGCTTGAAACATACCCATCTTTGCCCTACCAGACATTGACTTCAGCTTCTGCACGCTTCTTCATGTACCCGGCATCTTAAAGCCTCACCTTCCAGTCTCTGGCTCACTTCAAGACCCATGGTTCCATCGCTAACACACCCACACCCAGGTGGTACCTGAAGCACTACACCTGCCTCACTTCCTCCCCGTTCAAGCATACTCAGGCCGGTCGTCCAGTCTCACCTCCTTACCACACCTCTAACTGACTGTGTTCGTGTACTCTCAGATTTATCCTTTCATCCATTATTAGCAGATTCTCTTACTAGCTACTGTTGTTTGTTTTCGGAGTCCGCCACCAATGCCGTGCCATCTACAAACAGCAGCTGAATCACCTTCAAGTTTCCCTCAAACCCAGGATACTGCGGGGTCACTCCAAGCTCTGACCCAAGCATTCACCTTCCTCGTCACCCTGTCCACTAATAACAGATTAAGTAATCATGCTTCACCGTGAACCACCCACTCTTCTCCTTTCTTACTCGCACACACGCACGCCTCACTTCAGTAACTTTTCATTTCCCCCCATATCATCGATGCACCTATTATCAGATGGCCCCTCTATCATATGCTTCCTCCTGCTTCTCTTAGTGTTTCTCACACACCTTCTTTTCCCGTGATGCACACATCTGACACCACATTATGTGCTGTGTACGTGCCCGCCACACCACCTCTCACCCGCACTCAACACACTTGCCACACATCTGTCATACCCCGGCTGTACATAATGCCATTGCACCCTGGGCCACACGAACGTTGACCAGCCTAACCGACCACAGTAAACAAGTCTCATGTTCACCCAGACGGTTGCAGACACTCCCCTCCTTTATTATCACTCTCTAAAAGTATAACAACAGAGATAGGAGCCAAGCGACGAATTATCTCCATGGAAGCGCTCATTCGTCTTTTCCCTACGCTACGTCGCTAAGGCGGGAAACAGCGGTATGGCATAACACACACACACACACACACACACACACACACACACACACACACACACACACACACACACACTGGTGATTGGAAATACCTGGTTTAAAAAGAGATATACATAAGAATACGTATGTAAGTAGGAGAGATGGTCAGAGAGCGTTATTGGATTACGTGTTAATTGATAGGCGCGCGAAAGAAAAACTTTTGGATGTTAATGTGCTGAGAGGTGCAACTGGAGGGATATCTGATGATTATCTTGTGGAGCCGAAAATGAAGATTTGTAGAGGTTTTCAGAAAAGGAGAGAGAATGTTGTGGTGAAGAGAGTGGTGAGAGTAAGTGAGCTTGTTAAGGAGACTTCTGTGTGGAAGTACCAGGAGAGACTGAGTACAGAATGGAAAAAGGTGAGAACAAAGGAGGTAAGGGGAGTGGGGGAGGAATGGGATGTATTTAGGGAAACAGTGATGGCTTTTGCAAAAGATGCTTGTGGCATGAGAAGCGTGGGAGGTGGGCAGATTAGAAAGGGTAGTGAGTGGTGGGATGAAGAAGTAAGGATATTAGTGAAAGAGAAGAGAGAGGCATTTGGACGATTTTTGCAGGAAAATAATGCAAATGAGTGGGAGATGTATAAAAGAAAGAGACAAGAGGTCAAGAGAAAGGTGCAAGAGGTGAAAAAGAGGGCAAATAAGAGTTGGGGTGAGAGAGTATCATTAAATTTTATGGAGAATAAAAAGATGTTTTGAAAGGAGTTAAATAAAGGGAACTAATGGGAACTTCAGTGACGGGGGCTAATGGGGAGGTGATAAAAAGTAGTGGTGATGTGAGAAGATGGAGTGAGTATTTTGAAGGTTTGTTGAATGTGTTTGATGATAGAGTGGCAGATATAGGGAGTTTTGGTCGAGATGGTGTGCAGAGTGAGAGGGTAGGGGGAACGATTTGGTAAACAGAGAAGAGGTAGTAAAAGCTTTGCGGAAGATGAAAGCCGACAAGGCAGCGGGTTTAGATGGTATTGCAATGGAATTTATTGAAAATGGAAGTGACTGTATTGTTGACTGGTTGGTAAGATTATTTAATGTATGTATGACTCATGGTGAGGTGCCTGAGGATTGGCAGAATGCTTGCCTAGTGCCATTGTACAAAGGCAAAGGGGATAAAAGTGAGTGCTTAAATTACAGAGGTATAAGTTTGTTGAGTATTCCTAGGAAATTATATGGAGGGTATTGATTGAGAGGGTGAAGGCATGAACAGAGCATCAGATTGGGGAAGAGCAGTGTGGTTTCAGAAGTGGTAGAGGATGTTTGGATCAGGTGTTTGCTTTGAAGAATTTATATGAGAAATGCTTAGAAAAGCAAATGTATTTGTATGTAGCATTTATGGATCAGGAGAAGGCATATGATAGAGTTGACAGAGATGCTCTGTGGAAGGTATTAAGAATCTATGGTGTGGGAGGCAAGTTGTTAAAAGTAGTGAAGTTTTTGTCGAGGATGTAAGGCATATGTACGTATAGGAAGAGAGGAAAATGATTGGTTCTCGTTGAATGTTGGTTTGCGGTAGGGGTGTGTGATGTCTCCATGGTTGTTTAATTTGTTTATGGATGGGGTTGTTAGGGAGGTGAGGAAAGAGAGGCAAGTATGCAGTCTGTTGTGGATGAGAGAGCTTGGGAAGTGAGTCAGCTGTTGTTCGCTGATGATACAGCACTGGTGGCTGATTCGGGGGAGAAACTGCAGAAGCTGGTGACTAAGTTTGGTAAAGTGTGTGAAAGAAGAAAGCTGAGAGTAAATGTGAATAAGAGCAAGGTTATTAGGTACAGTAGGGTTGAGGGACAAGTCAATGGGAGGTAAGTTTGATTGGAGAAAAACTGGAGGAAGTAAAGTGTTTTAGATATCTGGGAGTGGATCTGGCAGCGGATGGAACCATGGAAGCGGAAGTGAATCATGAGGAGGGGGAAGGGGCGAAAGTTCTGGGAGCCTTGAAGAATTTGTGGAAGTCGAGAACATTATCTCGGAAAGCAAAAATGGGAATGTTTGAGGGAATAGATTTTCCAACAATGTTATATGGTTGCGAGACGTGGGCTGTAGATAGAGTTGTGTGGATTAGGGTGGATGTGTTGGAAATGAGATGTTTGAGGACAATATGTGGTGTGAGGTGGTTTGATCGAGTAAGTGATGATAGGGTAAGAGAGATGTGTGGTAATGAAAAGAATGTGGTTGAGAGAGCAGAAGAGGATGTTTTGAAATGGTTTGTTTACATGGAGAGAATGAGCGAGGAAAGATTGATCAAGAGGATATATGTGTCAGAGGTGGAGGGAACGAGAAGTGGGAGACCAAATTGGAGGTGGAAAGATGGAGTGAAAAAAGATTTTGAGTGATCTGGGCCTGAACACGCAGGAGGGTGAAAGGCGTGCAAGGAATAGAGTGAATTGGAACGATGTGGTATACCGGGGTCGACGTGCTGTCAATGGATTGAACCAGGGCATGTGAAGCGTCTGGGGTAAACCATGGAAAGTTCTGTGGGGCCTAGATGTGGAAAGGGAGCTGTGGTTTCGGTGCATTATACATGACAGCTAGAGACTGAGTGTGAACGATTGGGGCCTTTGTTGTCTTTTCCTAGCGCTACCTCGCGCACATGCGGGGGGGGGGGGTTGCTATTTCATGTGTAGCGAGGTGGCGATGTGAATGAATAAAGGCAGACAGTGTGAATTATGCTCATGTATATATATATATATATATATATATATATATATATATATATATATATATATATATATATATATATATGTCTGTGTAAGTATATATACGTATACGTTGAGATGCATGGGTATGTATATTTGCGTGTGTGGACGTGTATGAAACTCGAAAAGTTCCCAAATGCACTTTCGTGTAATAATCACATCATCAGGGGAGATGCAAGAGAGAAATAAGAGAAATATAACAGTCAGTTGATATACATCGAAGAGACGAATCTAGGACGCCATTTGGTAAACATGTGATTGTCCAAAATATACAACGAGCGTTCATAAACTTACCATTATACAAATTTTATCAACAATAAAGTTATCTAATTTGTATAAACCATAACTAATATTAAGATTATAATTCTTTGTGTATTTAATGATAGAAGATTCAATGATATTTCTCTTGGTGATAGAGTTAGAGTTAATAACTGAGATGGCGTTACTCCAGTCAGTACAATGATCATAGTTTTTAACATGATTAAACAAGGCATTTGATTCTTGTCCCGTTCTTATACTTTATCTGTGTTGCATAAGTCTAACAGAAAGATCCTTACCAGTCTGCCCAACATAAAACTTATCACAATTTCTACATGGCACTTTATAGATGCATCCAGGAGAATTTTTTGGTGAATTCCTGATTAAGATATTCTTTATAGTATTATTATTGCTGAAGGCAACATTTGCATTAAAGGATTTAAGCAACATAGGAAGTAAAGTAGAATTATTATCTTCCCATGTTGTTATTATTATTATCATTATACTTAATCGCCGTCTCCCACGTTAGCGAGGTAGCGCAAGGAAACAGACGAAAGAATGGCCCAACCCACCCATATACACATGTATATACATAAATGTCCACACACACACACACATATATATACTTATACCTTACAACGTATACATACATATACATATAATCACATGTACATATTCATACTTGCTGCCTCCATCCATTCCTGTCGCCACTCCGCCACACGTGAAATAGCATTCCCCCTCCCCTACCGAGCGCGCGCGAGGTAGCACTAGAAAAAGACAATAAAGGCCACATTCGTTCACACTCAGTCTCTAGCTGTCATGTGTAATCCACCGAAACCACAGCTCCCTTTCCACATCCAGGCCCCCCAAAATTTTCCATGGTTTACCCCAGACGCTTCACATGTCCTGGTTCAATCCATTGACAGCACGCGGACCCCGGTATACCACATCGTTCCAGTTCATTCTCTTCCTTGCACGCCTTTCACCCTCCTGCAGGTTCAGGCCCCGATCGCTCAAAGTCCTTTTCATTCCATCCTTACACCTCCAATTTGGTCTCCCCCTTCTCCTCGCTCCATCCACCTCTGACAAAGATATCCTCTTTGTCAATCTTTCCTCACTCATTCTCTCCATGTGACGAAACCATTTTAACACACCATCTACTCTCTCAACCACACTCGTTTTATTACCGCATATCTCTCTTATCCTTTCATTACTTACTCGATCAAACCACCTCACACCAAATATTATCCTCAAACATTTAATTTCCAACACATCCACCCTCCTCCACACAACCCTTTCCTAGTCCATCCCTCGCAGCCACATAACATTGTTGAAACCACTATTCCTTCAATCTGCCTATGTTTGCTTTCCGAGATAACGTTCTCGCCTTCCACACATTCTTCAACGTTCCCAAAACCTTATCCCCCTCCCCCACTCTGTGACTCACTTTCGCTTCCATGGTTCCATCCGCTACTAAATCCACTCCCAGATATATAAAAACACTTCACTTCTTCTAGTTTTTCTCCATTCACATTGACCTCCCAATTAACCTGTCCCTCAACCCTACTGAACCTAATAGCCTTGCTCTTATTCACATTTATCGTGTTTCATTATCCCCGTGAACACGTAGGAATATACTTGATCACGCGAAAAATTGTGATCCTTTCCAGTATATATATATATATATATATATATATATATATATATATATATATATATATATATATATATATATATATATATATATTTATTTATTTGTTTATTTATTTATTTATTTATTTTGCTTTGTCGCTGTCTCCCGCGTTAGCGAGGTAGCTCAAGGAAACAGACGAAAGAATGGCCCAACCCACCCCCATACACATGTATATACATACACGTCCACACACGCAAATATACATACCTATACATCTCAATGTACACATATATATACACGCAGACATATACATATATACACATGTACATAATTCATACTTTCTGCCTTTATTTATTCCCATCGCCGCCTCGCCACACATGGAATAACAACCCCCTCCCCTTTCATGTGTGCGAGGTAGCGCTAGGAAAAGACAAGAAAGACCCCATTCGTTCACACTTAGTCTCTAGCTGTCATGTAATAATGCACCGAAACCACAGCTCCCTTTCCACATCTAGGCCCCACAGAAATTTCCATGGTTTACCCCAGACGCTTCACATGCCCTGGTTCAATCCATTGACAGCACGTCGACCCCGTTATACCACATCGTTCCAATTCACTCTATTCCTTGCACGCCTTTCACCCTCCTGCATGTTCAGGCCCCGATCACTCAAAATCTTTTTCACTCCATCTTTCCACCTCCAATTTGGTCTCCCACTTCTCCTCGTTCCCTCCACCTCTGACACATATATCCTCTTTGTCAATCTTTCCTCACTCATTCTCTCCATGTGACCAAACCATTTCAAAACACCCTCTTCTGCTCTCTCAACCACACTCTTTTTATTTCCACACATCTCTCTTACCCTATTATTACTTACTCGATCATACCACCTTACACCACATATTGTCCTCAAACATCTCATTTCCAGCACATCCACTCTCCTACGCACAACTCTATCCATAGCCCACGCCTCGCAGCCATACAACATTGTTGGAACCACTATTCCTTCAAACATACCCATTTTTGCTTTCCGAGATAATGTTCTCGACTTTCAAACATTCTTCAAGGCTCCCAGAATTTTCGCCCCCTGCCCCACCCTATGATTCACTTCCGCTTCCATGGTTCCATCCGCTGCCAGATCCACTCCCCGATATCTAAAACACTTTACTTCCTCCAGTTTTTCTCCAGTCAAACTTACCTCCCAGTTGACTTGATCCTCAACCCTACTGTACTTAATAACCTTGCTCTTATTCACATTTACTCTTAACTTTCTTCTATCACATACTTTCCCAAACTCGGTCACCAGCTTCTGCAGTTTCTCACATGAATCAGCCACCAGCGCTGTATCATCAGCGAACATCAACTGACTCACTTCCCAAGCTCTCTCATCCACAACAGACTGCATACTTGCCCCTCTTTCCAAAACTCTTGCATTCACCTCCCTAACAACCCCATCCATAAACAAATTAAACAACCATGGAGACATCACACACCCCTGCCGCAAACCTACATTCACTGAGAACCAATCACTTTCCTCTCTTCCTACACGTACACATGCCTTACATCCTCGATAAAAACTTTTCACTGCTTCTAACAACTTTCCTCCCACACCATATATTCTTAATACCTTCCACAGAGCATCTCTATCAACTCTGTCATATGCCTTCTCCAGATCCATAAATGCTACATACAAATCCATTTGCTTTTCTAAGTATTTCTCCCGTACATTCTTCAAAGCAAACACCTGATCCACACATCCTCTACCACTTCTGAAACCACACTGCTCTTCCCCAGTCTGATGCTCTGCATATGCCTTCACCCTCTCAATCAATACCCTCCCATATAATTTACCAGGAGTACTCAACAAACTTATACCTCTGTAATTTGAGCACTCACTCTTATCCCCTTTGCCTTTGTACAATGGCACTATGCAAGCATTCCGCCAATCTTCAGGCACCTCACCATGAATCATACATACATTAAATAACCTTACAAACCAGTCAACAGTACAGTCACCCCTTTTTTTTAATAAATTCCACTGCAATACTATCCAAACCTGCTGCCTTGCCGGCTTTCATCTTCTGCAACGCTTTTTTTACCTCTTCTCTGTTCACCAAATCATTTTTCCAAACCCTCTCACTTTGCACACCACCTCGACCAAAACACCGTATATCTGCCACTCTGTCATCAAACACATTCAACAAACCTTCAAAATACTCACTCCATCTCCTTCTATCATCACCACTACTTGTTATCACCTCCCCATTAGCCCCCTTCACTGAAGTTCCCATTTGCTCCCTTGTCTTACGCACTTTATTTACCTCCTTCCAAAGCATCTTTTTATTCTCCCTAAAATTTAATGATACTCTCTCACCCCAACTCTCATTTGCCCTCTTTTTCAACTCTTGTACCTTTTTCTTGACCTCCTTTCTTTTATACATCTCCCACTCATTTGCATGTTTTCCCTGCAAAAATCGTCCAAATGCCTCTCTCTTCTCTTTCACTAATAATCTTACTTCTTCATACCACCACTCACTACCCTTTCTAATCAACCCACCTCCCACGCTTCTCATGCCACAAGCATCTTTGGCGCAAGCCATCACTGCTTCCCTAAACACATCCCATTCCTCCCCCACTCCCCTTACCTCCTTTGTTCTCACCTTTTTCCATTCTGTACTCAGTCTCTCCTGGTACTTTCTCACACAAGTCTCCTTCCCAAGCTCACTTACTCTCACCACTCTCTTCACCCCAACATTCTGTCTTCTTTTCTGAAAACCCCTAGAAATCTTCACCTTCGCCTCCACAAGATAATGATCAGACATCCCTCCAGTTGCACCTCTCAGCACATTAACATCCAAAAGTCTCTCTTTCGCGCGCCTATCAATTAACACGTAATCCAATAACGCTCTCTGGCCATCTCTCCTACTTACATACGTATACTTATGTATATCTCGCTTTTTAAACTAGGTATTCCCAATCACCAGTCCTTTTTCAGCACATGAATCTACAAGCTCTTCACCATTTCCATTTACAACACTGAACACCCCATGTATGCCAATTATTCCCTCACCTGCCACATTACTCACCTTTGCATTCAAATCACTCATCACTATAACCCGGTCTTATGCATCAAAATCACTAACACACTCATTCAGCTCCCAAAACACTTGCCTCTCATGATCTTTCTTCTCATGCCCAGGTGCATATGCACCAATAATCACCCATCTCTCTCCATCAACTTTCAGTTTTACCCATATCCATCTAGAATTTACTTTCTTACACTCTATCACATACTCTCACAACTCCTGTTTCAGGAGTAGTGCTACTCCTTCCCTTGCTCTTGTCCTCTCATTAACCCCTGACTTTACTCCCAAGACATTCCAAAACCACTCTTCCCCTTTACCCTTGAGCTTCATTTCACTCAGAGCCAAAACTTCCAGGTTCCTTTCCTCAAACATTCTACCTATCTCTTCTTTTTCTCATCTTGGTTACATCCACACACATTTAGACACCCCAATCTGAGCCTTCGAGGAGGATGAGCATTCCCCACATGACTCTTTCTGTTTCCTCTTCAGAAAATAGAAATCATACGTGAAATACATAAATAACTGAACAACAATTTCTAAAATATTATGCTCAAGAGAGAGAGAGAGAGAGAGAGAGAGAGAGAGAGAGAGAGAGAGAGAGAGAGAGAGAGAGAGAGAGAGAGCAGCACATACTTGAGCTCACTAGCTGCTAGATTACCCACTGAACTTAACCACTAAACTGCATAGTAATGTAATTACTCCAGTGTCTTAAAGTTGATAACGACCACCAAAGGTTTCTATAATATGAGTCTACTTCATGTTCAGGTTCCAGTAATAGCTGCTGACTTATATGTATGTCTTATTAAAGATAATCATGTTTGGTTATTTATTGTAATAAATAGTTAAGAAGTAATACAGTTTTCTGGTATGAATAAATGTCCTTAAAGATAATGTTCATCTGGCGATTTGTATTAAGGTTATTATAACTGCTATCTGTTGTGACTACAATATAACTGCTCATCTGTTGTGACTACAATATAACTGCTCATCTGTTGTGACTACAATGTAACTGCTCATCTGTTGTGACTACAATATAACTGCTCATCTGTTGTGACTACAATATAACTGCTCATCTGTTTTGACAACAATATAACTGCTCATCTGTTGTGACTACAATATAACTGCTCATCTGTTGTGACTACAATATAACTGCTTATCTGTTGTGACTACAATATAACTACTCATCTGTTGTGACTATAATATAACTGCTCATCTATTGTGACTACAATATAACTGCTCATCTGTTGTGACTACAATATAACTGCTCATCTGTTGTGACTACAATATAACTGCTCATCTGTTGTGACTACAATATAACTGCTCATCTGTTGTGACTACAATATAACTGCTCATCTGTTGTGACTACAATATAACTGCTCATCTGTTGTGACTACAATATAACTGCTCATCTGTTGTGACTACAATATAACTGCTCATCTGTTGTGACTACAATATAACTGCTCATCTGTTGTGACTACAATATAACTGCTCATCTGTTGTGACTACAATATAACTGCTCATCTGTTGTGACTACAATATAACTGCTCATCTGTTGTGACTACAATATAACTGCTCATCTGTTGTGACTACTATATAACTGCTCATCTGTTGTGACTACTATATAACTGCTCATCTGTTGTGACTACAATATAACTGCTCATCTGTTGTGACTACAATATAACAGCTCATCTGTTGTGACTACAATATAACTGCTCATCTGTTGTGACTACAATATAACTGCTCATCTGTTGTGACTACAATATAACTGCTCATCTGTTGTGACTACAATATAACTGCTCATCTGTTGTGACTACAATATAACTGCTCATCTGTTGTGACTACAATATAACTGCTCATCTGTTGTGACTACAATATAACTGCTCATCTGTTGTGACTACAATATAACTGCTCATATGTTGTGACTACAATATAACTGCTCATCTGTTGTGACTACAATATAACTGCTCATCTGTTGTGACTACAATATAACTGCTCATCTGTTGTAACTACAATATGTTTTTGTTGTAGATAAATATTACTTACAACAGAATCTGAAGTGCCGGAATTGGACATTTTTTGAAGTAATTATTCGTTTTCTATGTAGTTTTTCCTCTATTATTAAGGAATTAATCTCACGATTTCTGTGTTATTAAAGACGTAGGACTTTATGGAACTTAATTTATTTGTTTCTCTCCCTTTTGGGATTTTATGGGATGTGGGATAGATAATAGATACGTAATGAGTGAGCGGGAGAAGGAATAAGGAAATAAGAAGTAACTGAAAATAGAATAAGGAGTAACGTAGTGAGGGAAGAAGAAAAGTGAGATATTGAATTATGAGAAAAGGAATAAGGATAATGAAGGATTTGAGCTATACGATGAAGGAAGATAAGGACGTGGGGGGGGGGGAGATAATGAAGGATTTGAGCTATACGATGAAGGAAGATAAGGACGTGGGGGGGGAGGGGAGATAATGAAGGATTTGAGCTATACGATGAAGGAAGATAAGGACGTGGGGAGGGGGAGGAGATAATGAAGAATTTGAGCTATACGATGAAGGATTTGAAGGATTAGATGAAGGAAGATAAGGACGTGGGAGGGGGGAGATAATGAAGAATTTGAGCTATACGACGAAGGATTAGATGAAGGAAGATAAGGACGTGGGGGGAAGGGGAGATAATGAAGATTTGAGCTATACGATGAAGGATAGTAGATAAGATGGGGAAAGGAAAGCATGATGAAGGAAGATAAGGAAGTGGGTGGGGGAGATAATGAAGAATTTGAGCTATACGATGAAGGAAGATAAGGACGTGGGGGGGAGATAATGAAGATTTGAGCTATATGATGAAGGATTAGATAAGGAAAATAAGGAGTAGGAGTGGGGGGGGAGATAATAAAGAATTTGAGCTATACGATGAAGGATTAGATGAAGGAAGATAAGGACGTGGGGGGGAGATAATGAAGAATTTGAGCAATACGATGAAGGATTAGATGAAGGAAGATAAGGACGTGGGGGGGGAGATAATGAAGGATTTGAGCTATACGATGAAGGATTAGATGAAGGAAACAATGAAGGAAGATAAGGACGTGGGGGGGGGGAGATAATGAAGGATTTGAGCTATGTACGGTGAAGGATTAGATGGAAACAATGAAGGAAGATAAGGACGTGGGGGGGGGGAGATAATGAAGAATTTGAGCTATACGATGAAGGATTAGATGAAGGAAGATAAGGACGTGGGGGGGGAGATAATGAAGGATTTTAGCTATACGATGAAGGATTAGATGAAGGAAACAATGAAGGAAGATAAGGACGTGGGGGGGAGATAATGAAGAATTTGAGCTATACGATGAAGGATTAGATGAAGGAAGATAAGGACGGTGGGGGGGAGATAATGAAGGATTTGAGCTATACGATGAAGGATTAGATGAAGGAAGATAAGGACGTGGGGGGGGGGGGAGATAATGAAGAATTTGAGCTATACGATGAAGGATTAGATGAAGGAAGATAAGGACGTGGGGGGGGGGGGGAGATACTGAAAAATTTGAGCTATACGATGAAGGATTAGATGAAGGAAGGTAAGGACGTGGGGTGGAGGAGATAATGAAGGATTTGAGCTATACGATGAAGGATTAGATGAAGGAAACAATGAAGGAAGATAAGGACTTGGGGGGGAGATAATGAAGGATTTGAGCTATACAATGAAGGATTAGATGAAGGAAACAGTGAAGAAGATAAGGACGTGGTGGAGGGGAGATAATGAAGAAGTTGAGCTATACGATGAAGGATTAGATGAAGGAAGATAAGGACGTGGGGGGGGGAGATAATGAAGAATTTGAGCTATACGATGAAGGATTAGATGAAGGAAGATCAAGACGTGTTGGGGGGGGCGGGGAGATAATGAAGAAGTTGAGCTATACGATGAAGGATTAGATGAAGGAAACAATGAAGGAAGATAAGGACGTGGGGGGGGATGTAATGAAGAATTTGAGGCTATACGACTGAAGATTACGATGAAGGAAACAATGAAGGAAGATAAGACGTGAGGGGGGAGATAATGAAGGATGTGAGCTATACGATGAAGGATTAGATGAAGGAAGATAATGACGTGGGGGGGGAGATAATGAAGGATTTGAGCTATACGATGAAGGATTAGATGAAGGAAGATAAGGACGTGGGGGGGGGGAGATAATGAAGAATTTGAGCTATACGATGAAGGATCAGATGAAGGAAGATAAGGACGTGGGGGGGGGGGGAGATAATGAAGAATTTGAGCTATACGATGAAGGATTAGATGAAGGAAGATAAGGACGTGGGGGGGAGATAATGAAGGATTTGAGCTATACGATGAAGGATTAGATGAAGGAAGATAAGGACGTGGGGGGGGAGATAATGAAGGATTTGAGCTATACGATGAAGGATTAGATGAAGGAAGATAAGGACGTGGGGGGGGGGGAGAGATAATGAAGAATTTGAGCTATACGATGGAGGTTAGATGAAGGAAGATAAGGACGTGGTAGGGGGGAGATGATGAAGAATTTGAGCTATACGATGAAGGATTAGATTAAGGAAGATAAGTACGTGTGGGGGGGATAATGAAGGATTTGAGCTATACGGTGAAGGAAACAATGAAGGAAGATAAGGACGTGGGGGGGGGGGAGATAATGAAGAATTTGAGCTATACGATGAAGGAAACAATGAAGGAAGATAAGGACGTGGGGGGGGAGATAATGAAGGATTTGAGCTATACGATGAAGGATTAGATGAAGGAAGATAAGGACGTGGGGGGGGAGATAATGAAGGATTTGAGCTATACGATAAAGGATTAGATGAAGGAAGATAAGGACGTGGGGGGAGATAATGAACGATTTGAGCTATACGGTGAAGGAAACAATGAAGGATGATAAGGACGTGGGGGGGGAAGATAATGAAGAATTTGAGCTATACGATGAAGGATTAGATTAAGGAAGATAAGGACGTGGGGGGGGGGAGATAATGAAGGATTTGAGCTATACGATGAAGGATTAGATGAAGGAAGATAAGGACGTGGGGGGGGGGGAGATAATGAAGAATTTGAGCTATACGATGAAGGATTAGATTAAGGAAGATAAGGACGTGGGGGGGGGGAGAGGAGATGAAGAATTTGAGCTATACGATGAAGGATTAGATTAAGGAAATAAGGACGTGGGGGGGGGGGAGATAATGAAGGATTTGAGCTATACGTTGAAGGATTAGATGAAGGAAGATAAGGACGTGGGTGGGGAGATAATGAAGAATTTGAGCTATACGATGAAGGATTAGATGAAGGAAGAAAGGGGGGGGGGGGACGTGGGGGGGGGAGATAATGAAGGGGATTTGAGCTATACGATGAAGGATTAGATTAAGAGAGTAAGGACGTGGGGGGGGGGGAGATTAATGAAGAATTTGAGCATACGGTGAAGGATTAGATGAAGGAAGATAAGGACGTGGGTTGGGGGAGATAATGAAGAATTTGAGCTATACGATGAAGGATTAGATTAAGGAAGATAAGGACGTGGGGGGGGAGATAATGAAGAATTTAAGCAATACGATGAAGTATTAGATGAAGGAAGATAAGGACGTGGGGGGGGGGAGATAATGAAGAATTTGAGCTATACGATGAAGGATTAGATTAAGGAAGATAAGGACTTGGGGGGGGGGGGGGGATAATGAAGAATTTGAGCTATACGATGAAGGAGTAGATGAAGGAAGATAAGGACGTGGGGGGGGGGGGAGATAATGAAGATTTGAGCTATACGATGAAGGATTAGATGAAGGAAGATAAGGACGTGGAGGGGGGGAGATAATGGACGAGTTTGAATGGATATGAGATTAAATTATGAATAAAAGATAAGAATCGGGAAAAATGAGGAGATAAATGAGGATAAGAGATAATGGGACATAAAATGAACAGAAAATAACGTGGAGCAAGAGATAAGCTGGTTGATAACCTGGCTGATAAGAAGATAACAATTACTGATGGAATAGTAAATGGGTAAAGAAGAAAAAATGAGAAAACGGGTTGATTTGAGGTCAAGGAAAATGGAATGCTGTTTCCATCATAGAATAAATGAGTGTATTGTAGAGATGATAGTGACTGTGGGAAGTGATTATCAGTATTATAGAGATGATAGTGACTGTGGGAAGTGATTATCAGTATTGTGGAGATGATTGTGACTGTGGGAAGTGATTATCAGTATTGTAGAGATGATAGTGACTGTGGGAAGTGATTATCAGTATTGTAGAGATGATAGTGACTGTGGGAAGTGATTATCAGTATTGTAGAGATGATAGTGACTGTGGGAAGTGATTATCAGTATTGTAGAGATGATATAGTGACTGTGGGAAGTGATTTATCAGTATTGTAGAGATGATAGTGACTGTGGGAAGTGATTATCAGTATTATAGAGATGATAGTGACTGTGGGAAGTGATTATCAGTATTGTAGAGATGATAGTGACTGTGGGAAGTGATTATCAGTATTGTAGAGATGATAGTGACTGTGGGAAGTGATTATCAGTATTGTAGAGATGATAGTGACTGTGGGAAGTGATTATCAGTATTGTAGAGATGATAGTGACTGTGGGAAGTGATTATCAGTATTGTAGAGATGATAGTGACTGTGGGAAGTGATTATCAGTATTGTAGAGATGATAGTGACTGTTGGAAGTGATTATCAGTATTGGAGAGATGATAGTGACTGTGGGAAGTGATTATCAGTATTGTGGAGATGATAGTGACTGTGGGAAGTGATTTATCAGTATTGTAGAGATGATAGTGACTGTGGGAAGTGATTATCATATTGTGGAGATGATAGTGACTGTGGGAAGTGATTATCAGTATTGTAGAGATGATAGTGACTGTGGGAAGTGATTATCAGTATTGTGGAGATGATAGTGACTGTGGGAAGTGATTATCAGTATTGTAGAGATGATAGTGACTGTGGGAAGTGATTATCAGTATTGTGGAGATGATAGTGACTGTGGGAAGTGATTATCAGTATTGTGAGATGTTAGTGATGTGGGAAGTGATTATCAGTATTGTGAGATGATAGTGATGGGGAAGTGATTATCAGTATTGTGAGATGATAGTGACTGTGGGAAGTGATTATCAGTATTGTAGAGATGATAGTGACTGTGGAAGTGATTATCAGTATTGTGGAGATGATAGTGACGTGGGGAAGTGATTATCAGTATTGTAGAGATGATAGTGACTGTGGGAAGTGATTCAGTATTGTAGAATGATATGACTGTGGGAAGTGATTATCAGTATTGTAGAGATGATTAGTGACTGTGGATTGATATCAGTATTGTAGAGATGATAGTGACTGTGGGAAGTGATTATCAGTATTGTGAGATGATAGGACTGTGGGAAGGTTATCGTATTGTGGAGATGATTGTGACTGTGGGAAGTGATTATCAGTATGTGAGATGATAGTGACTGTGGAAGTGATTATCAGATTGTGAGATGATGTGATGTGGAATGATTATGTATTGTAGAGATGATAGTGACGTGGGAAGTGATTATCAGTATTGTAAGATGATAGTGATGTGGGAAGGATTATCAGTATTGTGAGATGATAGTGCTGTGGGAAGTGATTATCAGTATTGTAGAGATGATAGTGACTTGGGGAAGTGATTATCAGTATTGTGGAGATGATGTGACTGTGGGAAGTGATTATCAGTATTGTGGATGATAGTGACTGTGGGAAGTGATTAATATTGTAGAATGTAGTGACTGTGGGAAGTGTTATCAGTATTGTAGAGTGATTGTGACTGTGGGAAGTGTTATCAGTTATTGTAGAGATGATAGTGACTGTGGGAAGTGATTATCAGTATTGTGGAGATGAAGTGACTGTGGGAAGTGATTATCAGTATTGTGGAGATGATGTGACTGTGGGAAGTGATTATCAGTATTGTGGAGATGATTGTGACTGTGGAAGTGATTATCAGTATTGTAGAGATGATAGTGACTGTGGGAAGTGTTTTTCAGTATTGTGGAGATGTATGTGACTGTGGGAAGTGATATCAGTATTGTAGAGATGATAGTGACTGTGGGAAGTGATATCAGTATTGTGAGTGATAGTGACTGTGGGAAGTGATTTCAGTATTGTGAGATGATAGTGACTGTGGGAAGTGATTATCAGTATTGTGGGATGATAGTGACTGGGAAGTGTTATAGTATTGTGGAGATGATAGTGACTGTGGAAGTGATTATCAGTATTGTAGAGATGATAGTGACTGTGGGAAAGTGATTATCAGTATTGTAGAGATGATAGTGACTGTGGGAAGTGTTATCAGTATTGTAGAGATGATAGTGGACTGTGGGAAGTGATTATCAGTATTGTGGGATGATAGTGACTGTGGGAAGTGATTATCAGTATTGTGGAGATAGGACTGTGGGAAGTGATATCAGTATGTGAGATGATAGTGACTGTGGGAAGTGATTATCAGTATTGTGGAGATGATAGTGACTGTGGGAAGTGATTATCAGTATTGTAGAGATGATTGTGACTGTGGGAAGTGATTATCAGTATTGTGGAGATGATAGTGACTGTGGGAAGTGATTATCAGTATTGTAGAGATGATAGTGACTGTGGGAAGTGATTATCAGTATTGTGGAGATGATAGTGACTGTGGGAAGTGATTATCAGTATTGTAGAGATGATAGTGACTGTGGGAAGTGATTATCAGTATTGTAGAGATGATAGTGACTGTGGGAATGATTATCAGTATTGGGAGATGATGTGACTGTGGGAAGTGATTATCAGTATTGGGAGATGATAGTGACTGTGGAAGTGATTATCAGTATTGTGAGATGATAGTGACTGTGGAAGTGATTATCAGTATTGGAGAGATGATAGGACTGTGGGGGAAGTGATTAATCAGTATTGTGGATGATAGTGACTGTGGGGAAATGGGTTATCAGTAATGTGGAGATGATAGTGACTGTGGGAAGTGATTATCAGTATTATAGAGATGATAGTGACTGTGGGAAGTGATTATCAGTATTGTAGAGATGATAGTGACTGTGGGAAGTGATTATCAGTATTGTGGAGATGATTGTGACTGTGGGAAGTGATTATCAGTATTGTGGAGATGATTGTGACTGTGGGAAGTGATTATCAGTATTGTAGAGATGATAGTGACTGTGGGGAAAATGATTATCAGTATTGTGGAGATGATTGTGACTGTGGGAAGTGATTATCAGTATTGTAAGATGATTGTGACTGTGGGAAGTGATTATCAGTATTGTAGAGATGATAGTGACTGTGGGAAGTGATTAAACAGTATTGTAGAGATGATAGTGACTGTGGGAAGTGATTATCAGTATTGTAGAGATGATAGTGACTGTGGGAAGTGATTATCAAATATTGGAGAGATGATAGTGACTGTGTGAAGTGATTATCAGTATTGGAGAGATGATAGTGACTGTGGGAAGTATTATCAGTATTGTGGAGATGATAGTGACTGTGGGAAGTGGGTTATCCCGTATTGTAGAGAAAATAGTGACAGAGGGAAGTGTTACAGTATTGGAGATGATAGTGACTGTGGGAAGTGATTATCAGTATTGTGGAGATGATAGTGACTGTGGAAGTGATTATCAGTATTGTAGGGGATGATAGTGACTGTGGGAAATGATTATCAGTATTGGGAGATGATAGTGACTGTGGGAAGTGATTATCAGTATTGTGGAGATGATTGTGACTGTGGGAAGTGAATTATCAGTATTGAGGAGATGATAGTGACTGTGGGAAGTGATTATCAGTATTGTAGAGATGATAGTGACTGTGGAAGTGATTATCATATTGGGAGATGATAGTGACTGTGGGAAGTGATTATCAGTATTGTAGAGATGATTGTGACGTGGGAAGTGATTTTCAGTATTGGAGAGATGATTGTGACTGTTGGAAGTGATTATCAGTATTGGAAAAGATGATAGTGACTGTGGGAAGTGATTTCATATTGTGGAGATGAAAGTGACTGTGGGAAAGTGATTACAGTATTGTGAGATGATGTGACTGTGGGAATGATTATCAGTATTGTGAGATGATAGTGACTGTGGGGAAATGATTATCAGTATTGTGAGATGATAGTGACTGTGGGAAGTGATTATCAGTATTGTGGAGATGATAGTGACTGTGGGAAGTGATATCATATTGGAGGAGATAGTGACTGTGGGAAGTGATTATCAGTATTGTGGAGATGATAGTGACTGTGGGAAGTGATTATCATAATGTAGAGATGATAGTGACTGTGGGAAGTGATTATCAGAATTGTGGAGATGATAGAGACTGTGGAAGTTTAATATATCAGTTATTATGAAGAAAGAAATTGACGTGGGAAAGTGATTATCAGTATTGTGGAGAAGATAATGAACTGTGAGGAATGATTATCAGTATATGAGAGATTTAATAGTGACTGTGGAAGGTTTGAGGTATTATAGACTGTAGAGAGATAGTAATGTGGGAAGTGACATATTGGAGATAGATTGTGACGTGGAAGTGATTATCAGTAATGTAGAGATGATTGTGACTGTGGGAAGTGATTATAAGTATGGAGAGATGATAGTGACTGTGGGAAGTGATTATCAGTATTGTGGAGATGAATAGTGACGTGGGAAGTGATTACAGTATTGTGGAGATGATAAGTGGACTGTGGGAAGTGAGATCAGTATTGTAGAGATGATGGTGGACTGTGGGAATGATTATCAGTATTGTGAGATGATAGTGACTGTGGGAAGATGATTATCAGTATTGTGGAGATGATATGACTGGGAAGTGTTATCAGTATGTGGAGATGATAGTGACTGTGGGAAGTGATTATCAGTATTGTGGAGATGAATGTGACTGGTGGGAAGTGATTATCAGTATTGGGAGGATAGTGACTGTGGGAAGTGATTATCCCGGAATGAAGATGTTCCTGATATAGAAACAACAAACAACAACGACGAGAGGCTGGACGCAGCGTTATATAGTGAGGTAGGTTACATTATGAAAAGAAATGGGAAATTAATGAGGAAAAAACGTGATGAATGAGGATATGTGAGAGAATAGGGAGAGAGAATGAGGTAATAAGATGGGGACGATCTTGTATCATGAGGAAGAAAATTGTTTAGGATGAGGAGAGTATGAGTTGGTGGTATGAGTGAGGGTTATGAGGAGAGTATGAGTTGGTGGTATGAGGAGGAAATATAAGTGGTCGGGCAAGTTGGACATATGACTGAGATACAGATGATATAAACAGGTGTGAGTAAGAAATGAGTGAGTAGATACGAATGAGGTGAGATGGCCCGGAGATCCCGGTGATGAATATTGATGAGGTAGATGACTGAAGATGAGGTAGATAACTGGAGGTGAGGTAATGACTGAAGATGAGGTAGATAACTGGAGGTGAGGTAGATGACTGAAGGTGAGGTAGATAACTGGAGGTGAGGTAGATGACTGAAGATGAGGTAGATAACTGGAGGTGAGGTAGATGACGAGATGAGATAGATAGCTGGAGGTGAGGTAGATGACTGGGGATAAGGAGTGACGTGAATAGATAAAATCCCGAAAGAGGAGATGGGCTGAGATGGGTAGATGACGGAGTGAGTAGATACTGAGATGAGGTAGATGACTGGAGGTGAGGTAGATGACTGGAGGTGAGGTAGATGACGAGATGAGATAGATAGCTGGAGGTGAGGTAGATGACGAGATGAGATAG
>NC_092235.1:11596447-11691447 GCF_036320965.1 Panulirus ornatus | reverse complement strand
GAGGACTGGGGCATCATGGATGAGGGATGGAGCGGGCGCTGGGAGGGCTGGAGTGGACATGGTGAGGACTGGGGCATCATGGATGAGGGATGGAGCGGGCGCTGGGAGGGCTGTAGTGGACATGGTGAGGACTGGGGCATCATGGATGAGGGATGGAGCGGGCGCTGGGAGGGCTGGAGTGGACATGGTGAGGACTGGGGCATCATGGATGAGGGATGGAGCGGGCGCTGGGAGGGCTGGAGTGGACATGGTGAGGACTGGGGCATCATGGATGAGGGATGGAGCGGGCGCTGGGAGGGCTGGAGTGGACATGGTGAGGACTGGGGCATCATGGATGAGGGCTGGAGCGGGCGCTGGGAGGGCTGGAGTGGACATGGTGAGGACTGGGGCATCATGGATGAGGGATGGAGCGGGCGCTGGGAGGGCTGGAGTGGACATGGTGAGGACTGGGGCATCATGGATGAGGGCCGGAGCGGGCGCTGGGAGGGCTGGAGTGGACATGGTGAGGACTGGGGCATCATGGATGAGGGATGGAGCGGGCGCTGGGAGGGCTGTAGTGGACATGGTGAGGACTGGGGCATCATGGATGAGGGATGGAGCGGGCGCTGGGAGGGCTGGAGTGGACATGGTGAGGACTGGGGCATCATGATGAGGGATGGAGCGGGCGCTGGGAGGGCTGGAGTGGACATGGTGAGGACTGGGGCATCATGGATGAGGGATGGAGCGGGCGCTGGGAGGGCTGGAGTGGACATGGTGAGGACTGGGGCATCATGGATGAGGGCCGGAGCGGGCGCTGGGAGGGCTGGAGTGGACATGGTGAGGACTGGGGCATCATGAATGAGGGATGGAGCGGGCGCTGGGAGGGCTGGAGTGGACATGGTGAGGACTGGGGCATCATGAATGAGTGCCGGAGCGGGCGCTGGAAGGGCTGGAGTGGACATGGTGAGGACTGGAGCATCATGAATGAGGGCCGGAGCGGGCGCTGGGAGGGCTGAGGTGGACATGGTGAGGACTGGGGCATCATGGATGAGGGGAGCGGGGCTGGGAGGGCTGATGGACATGGTGAGGACTGGGCTCAGATGAGGGAGGAGCGGGCGCTGGGAGGCTGGGTGGACGGTGAGGACTGGGGCATCATGATGAGGATGCGGGGAGCGGTGGCTGTGGGAGGGCTGGAGGGGGAGCGGTGGAGGGGGACTGGGGCATCATGGATGAGGCGGAGGGCGCTGGAGGGCTGATGGACATGTGAGGACTGGGGCATCATGATGAGGGGGAGCGGCGCTGGAGGCTGGAGTGGACATGGTGAGGACTGGGGCTCATGATGAGGGATGGAGCGGGCGCTGAGGGCTGGAGTGGCATGAGGATGGGGCATAGAAGAGGGGTGGGGGAATGGGTGGCATGGAAGGAGCGGGCGGAGCGGGTGTGGGACTGGGCATATGATGAGGACGCGTGGCTGGATGACAGGGGATGGCATCTGATGAGAGAGCGGCGCGAGGGGGTGGACTGTGAGAGGATCATAGAGTGAGGCTGGGCTGATGGACATTGAGGATGGCATCATGATGGCGGGGGGGTGAGGGGGTGAATGGTGAGACTGGGCAGATGGGGGGGCGCTGGAGGTGATGACATGGAGAGGGAGGATAGATGGCGGCGCTGGGAGGAGTGGACATGTGAGGATGGCCATGTAGATGGCGGCGTGGGCTGGTGAATGTGAGAGGATCAGATGAGGGGGGCGCTGGGAGGGTGTGGACTGGAGATGGATCAGGATGAGGTGGGCGGGGCAGGGTGGTGGAAGGGATGGATCATATGATGAGGGCGTGGAGTGATGGTGGGATGGCATATAAGGTGGCGGGCGGGGAGCTAGTGGACTGGGACGGCAGATGAGGGAGCGGCGCTGGAGCTGGTGACATGGTGAGGACTGGGGCATCATGAATGAGGGATGGAGCGGGCGCTGGGAGGGCTGGAGTGGACATGGTGAGGACTGGGGCATCATGGATGAGGGCTGGAGCGGGCGCTGGAGGGCTGGAGTGGACATGGTGAGGACTGGGCATCATGGATGAGGGCCGGAGCGGGCGCTGGGAGGGCTGGAGTGGACATGGTGAGGACTGGGGCATCATGATGAGGGATGGAGCGGGCGCTGGGAGGGCTGGAGTGGACATGGTGAGGACTGGGCATCATGATGAGGATGGAGCGGGCGCTGGGAGGGCTGAGTGGACATGGTGAGGACTGGGGCATCATGGATGAGGGATGGAGCGGGGCGCTGGGAGGGCTGGAGTGGACATGTGTGAGGACTGGGGCATCATGATGAGGGATGGAGCGGGCGCTGGGAGGGCTGGAGTGGACATGGTGAGGACTGGGGCATCATGGATGAGGGATGGAGCGGGCGCTGGGAGGGCTGGAGTGGACATGGTGAGGACTGGGGCATCATGGATGAGGGATGGAGCGGGCGCTGGGAGGGCTGGAGTGGACATGGTGAGGACTGGGGCATCATGGATGAGGGATGGAGCGGGCGCTGGGAGGGCTGGAGTGGACATGGTGAGGACTGGGGCATCATGGATGAGGGATGGAGCGGGCGCTGGGAGGGCTGGAGTGGACATGGTGAGGACTGGGGCATCATGGATGAGGGATGGAGCGGGCGCTGGGAGGGCTGGAGTGGACATGGTGAGGACTGGGGCATCATGGATGAGGGATGGAGCGGGCGCTGGGAGGGCTGGAGTGGACATGGTGAGGACTGGGGCATCATGAATGAGGGATGGAGCGGGCGCTGGGAGGGCTGGAGTGGACATGGTGAGGACTGGGGCATCATGAATGAGGGATGGAGCGGGCGCTGGGAGGGCTGGAGTGGACATGGTGAGGACTGGGGCATCATGGATGAGGGATGGAGCGGGCGCTGGGAGGGCTGGAGTGGACATGGTGAGGACTGGGGCATCATGGATGAGGGATGGAGCGGGCGCTGGGAGGGCTGGAGTGGACATGGTGAGGACTGGGGCATCATGGATGAGGGATGGAGCGGGCGCTGGGAGGGCTGGAGTGGACATGGTGAGGACTGGGGCATCATGGATGAGGGATGGAGCGGGCGCTGGGAGGGCTGGAGTGGACATGGTGAGGACTGGGGCATCATGGATGAGGGATGGAGCGGGCGCTGGGAGGGCTGGAGTGGACATGGTGAGGACTGGGGCATCATGGATGAGGGATGGAGCGGGCGCTGGGAGGGCTGGAGTGGACATGGTGAGGACTGGGGCATCATGGATGAGGGATGGAGCGGGCGCTGGGAGGGCTGGAGTGGACATGGTGAGGACTGGGGCATCATGGATGAGGGATGGAGCGGGCGCTGGGAGGGCTGGAGTGGACATGGTGAGGACTGGGGCATCATGAATGAGGGATGGAGCGGGCGCTGGGAGGGCTGTAGTGGACATGGTGAGGACTGGGGCATCATGGATGAGGGATGGAGCGGGCGCTGGGAGGGCTGGAGTGGACATGGTGAGGACTGGGGCATCATGGATGAGGGATGGAGCGGGCGCTGGGAGGGCTGGAGTGGACATGGTGAGGACTGGGGCATCATGAATGAGGGATGGAGCGGGCGCTGGGAGGGCTGGAGTGGACATGGTGAGGACTGGGGCATCATGAATGAGGGCTGGAGCGGGCGCTGGGAGGGCTGGAGTGGACATGGTGAGGACTGGGGCATCATGAATGAGGGATGGAGCGGGCGCTGGGAGGGCTGGAGTGGACATGGTGAGGACTGGGGCATCATGGATGAGGGCCGGAGCGGGCGCTGGGAGGGCTGTAGTGGACATGGTGAGGACTGGGGCATCATGATGAGGGATGGAGCGGGCGCTGGGAGGGCTGGAGTGGACATGGTGAGGACTGGGGCATCATGAATGAGGGATGGAGCGGGCGCTGGGAGGGCTGGAGTGGACATGGTGAGGACTGGGGCATCATGGATGAGGGATGGAGCGGGCGCTGGGAGGGCTGGAGTGGACATGGTGAGGACTGGGGCATCATGGATGAGGGATGGAGCGGGCGCTGGGAGGGCTGGAGTGGACATGGTGAGGACTGGGGCATCATGGATGAGGGCTGGAGCGGGCGCTGGGAGGGCTGGAGTGGACATGGTGAGGACTGGGGCATCATGGATGAGGGATGGAGCGGGCGCTGGGAGGGCTGGAGTGGACATGGTGAGGACTGGGGCATCATGAATGAGGGATGGAGCGGGCGCTGGGAGGGCTGGAGTGGACATGGTGAGGACTGGGGCATCATGAATGAGGGCCGGAGCGGGCGCTGGGAGGGCTGGAGTGGACATGGTGAGGACTGGGGCATCATGGATGAGGGCTGGAGCGGGCGCTGGGAGGGCTGGAGTGGACATGGTGAGGACTGGGGCATCATGGATGAGGGATGGAGCGGGCGCTGGGAGGGCTGTAGTGGACATGGTGAGGACTGGGGCATCATTGATGAGGGATGGAGCGGGCGCTGGGAGGGCTGGAGTGGACATGGTGAGGACTGGGGCATCATGGATGAGGGATGGAGCGGGCGCTGGGAGGGCTGGAGTGGACATGGTGAGGACTGGGGCATCATGGATGAGGGCCGGAGCGGGCGCTGGGAGGGCTGGAGTGGACATGGTGAGGACTGGGGCATCATGAATGAGGGATGGAGCGGGCGCTGGGAGGGCTGGAGTGGACATGGTGAGGACTGGGGCATCATGAATGAGGGATGGAGCGGGCGCTGGGAGGGCTGGAGTGGACATGGTGAGGACTGGGGCATCATGGATGAGGGATGGAGCGGGCGCTGGGAGGGCTGGAGTGGACATGGTGAGGACTGGGGCATCATGGATGAGGGATGGAGCGGGCGCTGGGAGGGCTGGAGTGGACATGGTGAGGACTGGGGCATCATGGATGAGGGCTGGAGCGGGCGCTGGGAGGGCTGGAGTGGACATGGTGAGGACTGGGGCATCATGGATGAGGGATGGAGCGGGCGCTGGGAGGGCTGGAGTGGACATGGTGAGGACTGGGGCATCATGAATGAGGGATGGAGCGGGCGCTGGGAGGGCTGGAGTGGACATGGTGAGGACTGGGGCATCATGAATGAGGGATGGAGCGGGCGCTGGGAGGGCTGTGGTGGACATGGTGAGGACTGGGGCATCATGGATGAGGGCCGGAGCGGGCGCTGGGAGGGCTGGAGTGGACATGGTGAGGACTGGGGCATCATGGATGAGGGATGGAGCGGGCGCTGGGAGGGCTGGAGTGGACATGGTGAGGACTGGGGCATCATTGATGAGGGATGGAGCGGGCGCTGGGAGGGCTGGAGTGGACATGGTGAGGACTGGGGCATCATGAATGAGGGATGGAGCGGGCGCTGGGAGGGCTGGAGTGGACATGGTGAGGACTGGGGCATCATGGATGAGGGATGGAGCGGGCGCTGGGAGGGCTGGAGTGGACATGGTGAGGACTGGGGCATCATGGATGAGGGCCGGAGCGGGCGCTGGGAGGGCTGGAGTGGACATGGTGAGGACTGGGGCATCATGGATGAGGGATGGAGCGGGCGCTGGGAGGGCTGGAGTGGACATGGTGAGGACTGGGGCATCATGAATGAGGGCCGGAGCGGGCGCTGGGAGGGCTGGAGTGGACATGGTGAGGACTGGTGCATCATGAATGAGTGCCGGAGCGGGCGCGTGGAGGGCTGGAGTTGACTTTGTGAGGTATGGGGCATCATTGATGAGGGATGGAACGGGCGCTGGGAGGGCTGGAGTGGACATAGTGAGGACTGGGGCATCATGAATGAGGGATGGAGCGGGCGCTGGGAGGGCTGGGGCATCGAGGATGAGGGCTAGAACGGGATCTGGAATGGCTGGGGTAGACATTGATAGGGCTGGAGCTATAGGGGTGAGGGCTGGATCGGGCATTAGGAGGGCTGAAAGCCTTTCATGGGAGAATGTATCAGAGATTGAAAGGGCTGGGAACAATATTTGAATGGATGAGGTCACCATGAGGAGGATGGGGGCCAACATTGTGAGGGCTGGAGGCCACATGGCGGAGGGCTGGGGTCAACAAAGGAGGGATAGGTCCAACGTGTAGAGGGCTGAGGTCACAATGGGGAGAGCGTGGGCCAACATAGGGAGGGCTGGAGCCAACATGAGGAGTGCTGAGAGAACCTTGGCCAGGGCTGGACCTACCATGAAGAGGGTGGGGGCCAACATGGTGAGGGCTGGGACCAACAAGGAAGGGTTGGGGCCAACATGAGGAGGGCTCAGGTCACCATGATGAGGGCTGGAGGCCACATAGGGAGGGTTGGAGCCAACATATGGAGGGCTGGAACCAATAAGGGAGGGCTACATCCAACATGTGGAGGACTGGTACCAACATGGGGATGGCTGGGACCAACATGAGGAGGACTGGGGCGAACAGGAGGAGGGTTGGGGCCAACATGGGGAGGGGTGGGGAAGCATTCCCTCCAGCAGGACCATAAAACATTATCACCCTCCAGTGGGAGGGGGTAGGGCAGGCTGGGAGCCTAGTTATTGCGTTGTCAAGTGTCTCGTGGCAGGTACACTCTCATGGTGGTACACGGTACCAATGGACAAGGAAGGTACCACGATTGAGCAGGAGGATATGACCCTTGGTCATCATTACCAGAGGTAGTACCGTCGTGCTCAAGTGTCGTACTGTCCTGATCGTGTCGTACCTTCCTGCTCAAGGTTCGTGCCGTCCTGCTCGTGTCGTACCGTCCTGCTCAAGTGTTGTGCCGTCCTGCTGAAGTATCATAGTCGTGCTCAAGTGTCGTACCGTCCTGCTTAACGGTCCTGCCGTCGTGCTCAAGTGTCGTAACGTCATGCTCAAGTGTGGGACCGTCGTGCTCGAGGGTTGTACCGTATTGCTCAAGTGTCGCACCGATCTGCTCAAGAGTCGTATCGTCCTGCTCAACGGTCGTACCGTCCTGCTCAAGTGTCGCACCGTTATGCTCAAGGGTCGCACCGACCTGCTCAATGGTCGTACCGTCCTGCTCTAGCATCGCAGCATCCTGCTTAAGGGTCGTACCGTCCTGCTTGTGTCACACCGTCCTGCTCAAGGGTCGTAGCGACCTGCCCAAGGGTCGTACCGTCCTGCTCAATGATCGCAGTGTCCTACTAAAGGGACGTACTGTCCTGCTCAAGGCTCGTACCGTCATGCTCAAGTGTCGTACCGTCCTGCTCAAGGGTCGTCCCGTACCGCTCGAGGGTCATACCGTCCTGCTCGAGGGTCGTACCATTCTGCTCAAAGGTGGCACAGTCTTGCTCAAGGGTCGTACCGTCCTGCTCAAGTGTCGTGCCGTCCTACTCGTGTCGTACCGTCCTGCTCAAGGGGCATACCGTCCTGCTCAAGGATCGTACCGTCCTGCTTAAGGGTCGTACCGTCCTGTTCAAGGTTCATACCGCCCTGCTCAAGGGTCATTCCATCCTATTCAAGGGTCGTACCGTCCTGCTCAAGTGTCATACCGTCCTGCTCAAGGGTCGTCCCGTTCTGCGCAAGGGTCGTACCGTCCTGCTCAAGGATCGTACCGTCCTGCTCAAAGGTCATACAGTCCTACTAAAAGGTTACACCGTCGTGCTCAAGGGTCGTACCGTCCTGCTCACATGTTGTACCGTCATGCTCAAGGGTCGTACCGTCCTGCTCAATTGTCGTACCGTCCTGCTCAAGTGTCGTGCAGCCCTGCTCAAGGGCCGTACCGTCCTGCTCAAGTGTCGTGCCACCCTGCTCAAGTGTCGTACCGTCCTGCTCAAGTGTCGTGCCGCCCTGCTCAAGTGTCGTACCGTCCTGCTCAAGTGTCGTGCCGCCCTGCTCAAGGGCCGTACCGTCTTGCTCAAGAGTCATGCCATCCTGCTCAAGTGTCGTACCGTCCTGCTGAAGGGCCGTACCGTCCTGCTCAAGTGTCGTGCCGCCCTACTCAAGTGTCGTACCGTCCTGCTCGTGTCGTGCATCCCTGCTCAAGGACCGTACCGTCCTGCTCAAGTATCGTGCCGGCCTGCTCAATTGTCGGACCGACCTGCTCAAGTGTCGTGCCGCCCTGCTGGGCCTTATCGTCCTGCTCAAGTGTCGTGCCGTCCTGCTCAAGTGTCGTACCATCCTGCTCAAGGGTCATACTGTTGTGCTCAAGTGTCGTACCGTCTTGCTCAACGGTCATACCGTCATATTCAAGTGTCGTACCTTCCTGCTCGTGTCGCACCGTCCTGCACAAGGGTTGTACCGTCCTGCTCAAGTGTCGTACCGTCCTGCTCAAGGGTAGTAACGTCCTGTTCAAGTGTCGTACCTTCTTGCTCAAGTGTCGTACCCTCCTGCTCAAGGGTTGTACCGTCTTGCTCAAGTGTCGTACCCTCCTGGTCAAGGGTCTTACCGTCCTGCTGAAGTGTTGTACCGTCCTGCTCAAGTGTCGTACAGTCCTGCTCAAGTGTCGCAGCGTCTTGCTCAAGTGTCGTACTGCCTTGCTCAAGTGTCGTACCGTCCTGCTAAAGTGTCGTACCGTCTTGCTCAAGGGTTGTACCGTCTTGCTCAAGTGTCGTACCCTCCTGGTCAAGGGTCTTACCGTCCTGCTGAAGTGTTGTACCGTCCTGCTCAAGTGTCGTACAGTCCTGCTCAAGTGTCGCAGCGTCTTGCTCAAGTGTCGTACTGCCTTGCTCAAGTGTCGTACCGTCCTGCTAAAGTGTCGTACCGTCCTGCTCAAGGGTCGCACCGTCCTGCTCAAGGATCGTAACGTCCTGCTCAAGAGTCGTACCGACCTGCTCAAGGGTCGTCCCATCGTATTCAAGGGTCGTACCGTCCTGCTCAAGAGTCGTACCGTCCTGCTCAGGTGTCGTGCCGTCCTACTCGTGTCGTACAGTCCTGCTCAAGGTTCATACCGCCCTGCTCAAGGGTCATACCGTCCTATTCAAGGGTCGTACCGTCCTGCTCAAGTGTCATACCGTCCTGCTCAAGGGTCGTCCCATTCTGCGCGAGGGTTGTACCGTACTGCTCAAGGGTCGCACCGTCTTGCCCAAGAGTCGTACCGTCTTTATCAAGTGTCGTAAAGTCGTGCTAAATTGTTGTGCCGTCCTGTTCAAGTGTCGTACCGTCCTGGTCAAGGGTCGTGCCGTCCTGCTAAAAGGTTGCACCGTCGTGCTCAAGGGTCGTACCGTCCTGCTCACGTATTGTACCGTCCTGCTCAAGGGTTTTACTGTCCTGCTCAATTGTCGTACCGTCCTGCTCAAGTGTCGTGCTACCTTGCTCAAGGGCCGTACCGTCCTGCTCAGGTGTCGTGCTGCCCTGCTCAAGCGTCGTACCGTCTTTCTCAAGTGTCGTGCCGCCCTGCTCAAGGGCCGTACCGTCCTGCTCAAATGTCGTGCCTCCCTGCTCAAGGGCCGTACCGTCCTGCTCAAGAGTCATGCCATCCTGCTCAAGTGTCGTACCGTCCTGCTGAAGGACCGTACCGTCCTGCTCAAATGTTGTGCCGCCCTACTCAAGTGTCGTACCGTCCTGCTCGTGTCGTGCCTCCCTGCTCAAGGACCGTACCGTCCTGCTCAAGTATCGTGCCGCCCTGCTCAATTGTCGTACCGACCTGCTCAAGTGTCGTGCCGCCCTGCTCAAAGGCCTTACCGTCCTGCTCAAGTGTCGTGCCGTCCTGCTCAAGTGTCGTACAGTCTTGCTCAAGTGTTGTGCCGTCCTGCTCAAGGGTCGTAACGTCCTGCTCAAGGGTCGCACCTTCCTGCTCAAGTGTCGTGCCACTCTGCTCAAGTGTCGTACCGTCCTGCTCAAGTGTCGTGCCGCCCTGCTCAAGGGTCGCACCTTCCTGCTCAAGTGTCGTGCCACTCTGCTCAAGTGTCGTACCGTCCTGCTCAAGTGTCGTGCCGCCCTGCTCAAGGGCCGTACCGTCCTGCTCAAGTGTCGTGCCGCCCTGCTCAAGTGTCGCACCGTCCTGCTCAAGTGTCGTGCCGCCTTGCTCAAGGCCCGTACCGTCCTGCTCAAGAGTCATGCCATCCCGCTCAAGTGTCGTACCGTCCTGCTGAAGGGCCGTACCGTCCTGCTCAAGTGTCGTGCCGCCCTACTCAAGTGTCGCACCGTCCTGCTTGTGTCGTGCCTCCCTGCTCAAGGACCGTACCGTCCTGCTCAAGTATCGTGCCGCCCTGCTCAATTATCGTACCGACCTCCTCAAGTATCGTGCCGCCCTGCTCATGGGCCTTATCGTCCTGCTCAAGTGTCGTGCCGTCCTGCTCAAGTGTCGTACCATCCTGCTCAAGGGTCATACTGTTGTGCTCAAGTGTCGTACCGTCTTGCTCAACGGTCATACCGTCATATTCAAGTGTCGTACCTTCCTGCTCGTGTCGCACCGTCCTGCACAAGGGTTGTACTGTCCTGCTCAAGTGTCGTACCGTCCTGCTCAAGGGTAGTAACGTCCTTTTCAAGTGTCGTACCTTCTTGCTCAAGTGTCGTACCCTCCTGCTCAAGGGTTGTACCGTCTTGCTCAAGTGTCGTACCCTCCTGGTCAAGGGTCTTACCGTCCTGCTGAAGTGTTGTACCGTCCTGCTCAAGTGTCGTACAGTCCTGCTCAAGTGTCGCAGCGTCTTGCTCAAGTGTCGTACTGCCTTGCTCAAGTGTCGTACCGTCCTGCTAAAGTGTCGTACCGTCCTGCTCAAGGGTCGCACCGTCCTGCTCAAGGATCGTAACGTCCTGCTCAAGAGTCGTACCGACCTGCTCAAGGGTCGTCCCATCGTATTCAAGGGTCGTACCGTCCTGCTCAAGAGTCGTACCGTCCTGCTCAGGTGTCGTGCCGTCCTACTCGTGTCGTACAGTCCTGCTCAAGGTTCATACCGCCCTGCTCAAGGGTCATACCGTCCTATTCAAGGGTCGTACCGTCCTGCTCAAGTGTCATACCGTCCTGCTCAAGGGTCGTCCCATTCTGCGCGAGTGTTGTACCGTCCTGCTCAAGGGTCGCACCGTCTTGCCCAAGAGTTGTACCGTCTTTATCAAGTGTCGTAAAGTCGTGCTAAATTGTTGTGCCGTCCTGTTCAAGTGTCGTACCGTCCTGGTCAAGGGTCGTACCGTCCTGCTAAAAGGTTGCACCGTCGTGCTCAAGGGTCGTACCGTCCTGCTCACGTATTGTACCGTCCTGCTCAAGGGTTTTACTGTCCTGCTCAATTGTCGTACCGTCCTGCTCAAGTGTCGTGCTGCCCTGCTCAAGGGCCGTACCGTCCTGCTCAGGTGTCGTGCTGCCCTGCTCAAGCGTCGTACCGTCTTTCTCAAGTGTCGTGCCGCCCTGCTCAAGGGCCGTACCGTCCTGCTCAAATGTCGTGCCTCCCTGCTCAAGGGCAGTACCGTCCTGCTCAAGAGTCATGCCATCCTGCTCAAGTGTCGTACCGTCCTGCTGAAGGGCCGTACCGTCCTGCTCAAATGTTGTGCCGCCCTACTCAAGTGTCGTACCGTCCTGCTCGTGTCGTGCCGCCCTGCTTATGGACCGTACCGTCCTGCTCAAGTATCGTGCCGCCCTGCTCAATTGTCGTACCGACCTGCTCAAGTGTCGTGCCGCCCTGCTCAAGGGTCTTACCGTCCTGCTCAAGGGTCACACATCCTGTTCAAGTACCGTACCGTCCTGCTCAAGTGTAGTGCCGTCCTGCTCAAGGGTCTCACCGTCCTGCTCAAGTGTAGTGCCGTCCTGCTCAAGGGTCGTAACGTCCTGCTCAAGTGTCGTGCCGCCCTGCTCAATTGTCGTACAGACCTGCTCAAGTATCGTGCCGCCCTGCTCAAGGGCCGTACCGTCCTGATCAAATGTCGTGCCTCCCTGCTCAAGGGCCGTACCGTCCTGCTCAAGAGTCATGCCATCCTGCTCAAGTGTCGTACCGTCCTGCTGAAGGACCGTACCGTCCTGCTCAAATGTTGTGACGCCCTACTCAAGTGTCGTACCGTCCTGCTCGTGTCGTGCCTCCCTGCTCAAGGACCGTACCGTCCTGCTCAAGTATCGTGCCGCCCTGCTCAATTGTCGTACCGACCTGCTCAAGTGTCGTGCCGCTCTGCTCAAGGGTCTTACCGTCCTGCTCAAGGGTAGCACAGTCCTGTTCAAGTACCGTACCGTCCTGCTCAAGTGTAGTGCCGTCCTGCTCAAGGGTCATACCGTCCTGCTCAAGTGAAAGTGCCGTCCTGCTCAACGGTCGTAACGTCCTGCTCAAGTGTCGTGCCGCCCTGCTCAATTGTCGTACCGACCTGCTCAAGTATCGTGCCGCCCTGCCCAAGGGCTTTACCGTTCTGCTCAAGTGTCGTGCCGTCCTGCTCAAGTGTCGTACCGTCCTGCTAAAGTGTCGTACCGTCCTGCTCAAGTGTCGTGCCGCCCTGCTCAAGGGCCGTACCGTCCTGCTCAAGTGTCGTGCTGCCCTGCTCAAGTGTCGTGCCGTCCTGCTCAAGTGTCATGCCGCCCTGCTCAAGGGCCGTACCGTCCTGCTCAAGTGTCGTACCGTCCTGCTCAAGGGCCGTACCGTCCTGCTCAAGAGTCATGCCATCTGCTCAAGTGTCGTACCGTCCTGCTGAAGGGCCGTACCGTCCTGCTCAAATGTTGTGCCGCCCTACTCAAGGTCGTACCGTCTTGCTCGTGTCGCACCGTCCTGCACAAGGGTTGTACCGTCCTGCTCGAGTGTCGTACCGTCCTGCTCAAGGGTAGTAACGTCCTGTTCAAGTGTCGTACCCTCTTGCTCAAGTGTCGTACCTTCCTGCTCAAGGGTTGTACCGTCTTGCTCAAGTGTCGTAACGTCCTGGTCAAGGGTCTTACCGTCCTGCTGAAGTGTTTTACCGTCCTGCTCAAGTGTCGTACAGTCCTGCTCAAGTGTCGTAGCGTCTTGCTCAAGTGTCGTACTGCCTTGCTCAAGTGTCGTTTCGTCCTGCTAAAGTGTCGTACCGTCCTGCTCAAGGGTCGCACCGTCCTGCTCAAGGGTCGCACCGTCCTGCTCAAGGATCGTAACGTCCTGCTCAAGAGTCGTACCGACCAGATCAAGGGTCGTCCCGTCGTATTCAAGGGTCGTACCGTCCTGCTCAGGTGTCGTACAGTCCTGCTCAAGTGTCGTAGCGTCTTGCTCAAGTGTCGTACTGCCTTGCTCAAGTGTCGTACCGTCCTGCTAAAGTGTCGTACCGTCCTGCTCAAGGATCGTACCGTCTTGCTTAAGGGTCGTATCGTCCTGCTCAAGGTTCATACCGCCCTGCTCAAGGGTCATACCGTCCTGTTCAAGGGTCGTACCGTCCTACTCAAGTGTCATACCGTCCTGCTCAAGGGTCGTCCCGTTCTGCGCGAGGGTTGTACCGTCCTGCTCAAGGGTCGTACCGTCCTGCTCAAAGGTCATACAGTCCTACTCAGGGCTCGTACCGTCCTGCTCAAGGGTCGTAGCGTCCTGCTCAAGTGTCGTGCCGTCCTGCTCAAGGCTCGTACAGTCCTGCTCAAGGCTCGTACCGTCCTACTCAAGGGTCGCACCGTCCTGCTCAAGTGTCGTACCGTCCAACTTAAGGGTCGTACCGTTCTGCTCAAGGGTCACACCGTCGTTATCAAGGGTCGCACCGTCTTGCCCAAGAGTCGTACCGTCTTTCTCAAGTGTCGTAAAGTCCTGCTAAATTGTCGTGCCGTTCTCTTCAAGTGTCGTACCGTCCTGGTCAAGGGTCGTCCCGTCCTACTAAAAGGTTGCACCGTCGTGCTCAAGGGTCGTACCGTCCTGCTCACGTGCTGTACCGTCCTGCTCAAGGGTCGTACCGTCCTGCTCAAGGGCCGTACCGTCCTGCTCAAGTGTCGTGCCGCCTTGCTCAAGGGCCGTACCGTCCTGCTCAGGTGTCTTGCTGCCCTGCTCAAGTGTCGTACCGTCCTTCTCAAGTGTCGTGCCGCCCTGCTCAAGGGCCGTACCGTCCTGCTGAAGTGTCGTGCCGCCCTGCTCAAGGGCCGTACCGTCCTGCTCAAGAGTCATGCCATCCTGCTCAAGTGTCGTACCGTCCTGCTGAAGGGCCGTACCGTCCTGCTCAAATGTTGTGCCGCCCTACTCAAGTGTCGTACCGTCCTGCTCGTGTCGTGCCGCCCTGCTTATGGACCGTACCGTCCTGCTCAAGTATCGTGCCGCCCTGCTCAATTGTCGTACCGACCTGCTCAAGTGTCGTGCCGCCCTGCTCAAGGGTCTTACCGTCCTGCTCAAGGGTCACACATCCTGTTCAAGTACCGTACCGTCCTGCTCAAGTGTAGTGCCGTCCTGCTCAAGTGTAGTGCCGTCCTGCTCAAGTCTAGGTCCTGCTCAAGGGTCTCACCGTCCTGCTCAAGTGTAGTGCCGTCCTGCTCAAGGGTCGTAACGTCCTGCTCAAGTGTCGTGCCGCCCTGCTCAATTGTCGTACAGACCTGCTCAAGTATCGTGCCGCTCTGCTCAAGGGTCTTACCGTCCTGCTCAAGGGTCGCACAGTCCTGCTCAAGTACCGTACCGTTCTGCTCAAGTGTTGTGCCGCCCTGCTCACTTGTCGTACCGACCTGCTCAAGTATCGTGCCGCCCTGCTCAAGGGTCTTACCGTCCTGCTCAAGGGTCGCACAGTCCTGTTCAAGTACCGTACCGTCCTGCTCAAGTGTAGTGCCGTCTGCTCAAGGGTCTTACCGTCCTGCTCAAGTGTAGTGCCGTCCTGCTCAAGTGTCGTGCCGTCCTGCTCAAGGGTGATACTGTCGTGAACAAGTGTCGTACCGTCTTGCTCAAGGGTCATACCGTCATACTCAAGTGTCGTACCTTCCTGCTCGTGTCACACCGTCCTGCACAAGGGTTGTACCGTCCTGCTCAAGTGTCGTACCGTCCTGCTCAAGGGTCGTTACGTCCTGTTCAAGTGTCGTACCTTCTTGCTGAAGGATCACAGACCTGCTCAAGGGTCTTCAAGTCCTGGTTAAGGGTCGCACCGTCCTGCTCAAGTATTGTGCCGACCTGTTTAAGGCTTGTACCGTCCTGCTCCAGTGTCATACCGACGTATTCAAGGGTCTTCCCGTCCTGCTCAAGGATCAGAGCGTCCTCAGCAAGCGTCGTACCGTTATGCTCAAGTATCGTGCCGCCCTGCTCAAGGGTCGTATCGTCCTGCTCAAGGATCGCACCGTCCTGCTCAAGGGTCGCACCGTCCTGCTCAAGTATCGTACCGTCCTGCTCAAGGGTCATACTGTTGTGCTCAAGTGTCGTACCGTCTTGCTCAAGGGTCATACCGTCATACTCAAGTGTCGTACCTTCCTGCTCGTGTCGCACCGTCCTGCACAAGGGTTGTACCGTCCTGTTCAAGTGTCGTACCGTCCTGCTCAAGGGTCGTAACGTCCTGTTCAAGTGTCGTACCTTCTTGCTCAAGTGTCGTACCTTCCTGTTTAAGGGTTGTACCGTCATGCTCAACTGTCGTACCGTTCTGGTCAAGGGTCTTACCGTCCTGCTGAAGTGTTGTACCGTCCCGCTCAACTGTCGTACAGTCCTGCTCAAGTGTCGTAGCGTCTTCATCAAGTGTTGTACTGTCTTGCTCAAGTGTCGTACCATCCTGCTAAAGTGTCGTACCGTCCTGCTCAAGGGTCGCACCGTCCTGCCTAAGGATCGTAACGTCTTGCTCAAGAGTCGTACCGACCTGCTCAAGGGTCGTCCCGTCGTATTCAAGGGTCGTACCGTCCTGCTCAAGAGTCGTACCGTCCTGCTCAAGTGTCGTGCCGTCCTACTCGTGTCGTACCGTCCTGCCCAAGGGGCATACCGTCCTGCTCAAGGATCGTACCGTCCTGCTTAAGGATCGTACCGTCCTGCTCAAGGTTCATACCGCCCTGCTCAAGGGTCATACCGTCCTATTCAAGGGTCGTACCGTCCTGCTCAAGTGTCATACCGTCCTGCTCAAGGGTCGTCCCGTTCTGCGCGAGGGTTGTACCGTCCTGCTCAAGGATCGTACCGTCCTGCTCAAAGGTCATACAGTCCTACTCAGGGCTCGTACCGTCCTGCTCAAGGGTCGTACAGTCCTGCTTAAGTGTCGTGCCGTCCTGCTGAAGGCTCGTACAGTCCTGCTCAAGGCTCGTCCCGTCCTACTCAAGGGTCGCACCGTCCTGCTCAAGTGTCGTACCGTCCTGCTCAAGGGTCGTACCGTCCTGGTCAAGGGTCATACCGTCCTTATCAAGGGTCATACTGTCTTGCCCAAGAGTCGTACCGTCTTTCTCAAGTGTCGAAAATTCGTGCTAAATTGTCGTGCCATCCTGTTCAAGTGTCGTACCATCCTGGTAAAGGGTCGTCCCGTCCTACTAAAAGGTTGCACCGTCGTGCTCAAGGGTCGTACCGTCCTGCTCACGTGTTGTACCGTCCTGCTCAAGGGTCGTACCGTTCTGCTCAATTGTCGTACCGTCCTGCTCAAGTGTCGTGCCGCCCTGCACAAGGGCCGTACCGTCCTGCTCAAGTGTCGTGCCACCCTGCTCAAGTGTCGTACCGTCCTGCTCAAGTGTCGTGCCGCCCTGCTCAAGGGCCGTACCGTCCTGCTGAAGTGTCGTGCCGCCCTGCTCAGGTGTCGTACCGTCCTGCTCAAGTGTCATGCCGCCTTGCTCAAGTGCCGTACCGTCCTGCTCAAGAGTCTTGCCATCCTGCTCAAGTGTCGTACCGTCCTGCTCAAGAGTCGTACCGGCTTGCTCAAAGGTCGTACCGTCTTATTCAAGGGTCGTACCGTCGTACTCAAGTGTCGCACCGTCCTGCTCAAGGATCGTACCTTCCTGCTCGAGTCGTACCGACCTGCTCAAGGGTCGTACCGTCTTATTCAAGGGTCGTACCGTCCTGCTCAATTGTCGCACAGTCCTACTAAAGTGTCGCACCGTCCTGCTCAAGGGTCGCACCGTCCTGTTCAAGGGTCGTACCTTCTTGCTCAAGTATCGTACCGTCCTGCTCAAGGGTTGTACCATCTTGCTCAAGTGTCGTACCGTTATGATCAAGGGTCTTACTGTCCTGCTCAAGTGTTGTACCGTCCTGCTCAAGTGTCGTACCGTCCTGCTCAAGTGTCGTACTGTCTTGCTCAAGTGTCGTACCGTCCTGCTAAAGTGTCGTACCGTCCTGCTCAAGGGTCGCACCGTCCTGCTCAAAGATCGTATCGTCCTGCTCAAGAGTCGTACCGACCTGCTCAAGGGTCGTCCCGTCTTATTCAAGGGTCGTATCGTCCAGCTCAAGAATCTTACCGTCCTGCTCATGGGTTGAACCGACCTGTTTAAGGCTCGTACCGTCCTGCTCAAGTGTCGTACCGACCTACTCAACGGTCGCACAGTCCTGCTCAAGGATCAGAGCGTCCTCAGCAGGCGTCGTACCGTTATGCTCAAGTTTCGTGCCGCCCTGCTCAAAGGTCGTACTCTCCTGCTCAAGGATCGCACCGTCCTGCTCAAGTGTCGTACCTTCCTGTTCCATGGTCGTACCATCGTGCTCAAGTGTCGTGCCGTCGTGCTCAAGGGTCATACCGTCGAGCTCAAGTGTCGTACCTTCATGCTCTTGTGTCGCACCGTCCTGCATAAGGTGTAAAGTCCTTTTCAAGTGTTTTACCGTCCTGCTCAAGGGTCGTACCGTCCTGTTCAAGTGTCGTACCGTCCTACTCAAGGGCCGTACCGTCCTGTTCAAGTGCCGTACCCTCCTGCTCAAGTGTCGTACCGTCCTGCTCAAGGGTTGTACCGTCCTGCTCAAGTGTCGTGCTCATGGGTCGTACAGTCCTGCTCAAGTGTCATACCGTCCTTCTCAAGTGTCGCACCATCCTGCTCAAGTGTCGTACCGTTCTGCTCAAGGGCCATACCGACCTGCTCAAGCATCGTACCGTCTTACTCAAGGGTCGTGCCGTCCTGCTCGTGTCGTACCGTCCTGCTCAAGGGTAGTACTGTCCTGCTCAAGTGTCGTACCGTCCTGCTAAAGTGTTGTACCGACCCGTTCAAGGGTAGTACCGTCCTGCTCAAGGGTCGTACCGTCCTGCTCAAGTGTCGTACCGTCCTGCTGAAGTGTCGCACCGTCCTGCACAAGGTGTACCGTCCTCCACAAGTGTTTTACCGTCCTGCTCAAGGGTCGTACCGTCGTGTTCAAGTGTCGTACCGTCCTGCTCAAGGGTCGTACCGTCTGCATGTCCGTCTATAAGTGTCGTACCGTTCGTCTGCTGCCAAGTGTGTACGTCCTGCTCAAGGTTCGTACCGTCCTGCTCAAGTGTCGTACCGTCCTGCTCAAGTGTCATACCGTCCTGCTCAAGTGTCGTACCGTCCTGCTCAAGGGTCGTACCGTCCTGCTCAATGTCGTACCGTCCTGCTCAAGTGTCGTACCGTCCTGCTCAAGGGTCGTACCGTCCTGCTCAAGTGTCGTACCGACCTGCTCAAGTGTCGTACCGTCATGCTCAAGTGTCGTATCGTTCTGCTCAAGAGTCGCACCGTCCTGCTCAAGTGTCGTACCGTCCTGCTCAAGTGTCGTACCGACCTGCTCAAGGGTCGTACCTACCTGCTAAAGGGTCGTACCGTCCTGCTCAAGGGTCGTACCGTTCTGTTCAAGGGTCGTACCGTCATGCTCAAGGGTCGTACCGTCCTGCTCGTGTCGTACCGTCTTGCTCAAGTGTCGTACCATCCAACTCGAGGGTCTCACTGTCTTACTCAAGTGTCGCACCGCCTGCTTAAGGGCTGTACCGTCCTGTTAAAGTGTTGTACCTTCCTGCTCAAGCGTCGGACCGTCCTGCTCAAGGGTTGTACCGTCCGGCTCAAGTGTCGCACCGTCCTGCTCAAGTGTCGTACCGTCCTGCTCAAGTGTCGTATCGTCCTGCTTAAGAGTCGCACCGTCCTGCTCAAGTGTCGTACCGTCCTGCTCAGGTGTAGTACCGACCTGCTCAAGTGTCGTGCCGTCTTACCCAAGGGATGTACCGTCCTGCTCAAGGGTCGTACCGTCCTGCTCAAGGTTCATAACGTTCTGCTCAAGTGTCGTATAGTCCTGCTCAAGTGTCGTGCCGTCCTGCTCAAGGGTAGTACAGTCCTGCTTAAGGGTCGTACCGTCCTGTTCAAGTGTCGTACCTACCTGCTCAAGTGTCGTGCCTACCTGCTCAAGGGTCGTACCGTCCTTCTCAAGTGTCGTACCGTCCTCCTTAAGGGTCGTACCTTCCTGATCACGGGTCGTACAGTCCTGCTTAAGGGTCGACCGACCTGATCAAGTGTCGTACCGTCCTGCTCAAGGATCGTACCATCCTGCTCAGGGGTCGCACCATCTTACTGAAGGGTCGCACCGTCCTGATCAAGTATCGTACCGTCCTGCTCAAAGGTCGTACCGTCCTGCTCAAGGGTCATAATGTCCTGCTCAAGTGTCGTATAGTCTTGCTCAAGTGTCGTGACGTCCTGCTCAAGGGTCGTACAGTCCTACTCAAGTGTCGTGCCGTCCTGCTCAAGTGTCGTACCGTCCTGCTTAAGGGTCGTACCTTCCTGCTCTAAGGTCGTACCGTCCTGCTAAAGGGTCGTACCGTCCTGCTCAAGGTCGTAGCGTCCTGCTAAAGGGTCGCACGCCTGCTCAAGTGTCGTATAACCCTGCTCAAGTGTCGTGCCGTCCTGCTCAAGGGTTGTACAGTCCTGCTCAAGGATTGCAACGTTCTGCTCAAGTATCGTTCAGTCCTGCTCAAGTGTCCTACCGTCCTGCTCAAGTGTTGTCCCGTCCTGCTCAAGTGTCGTGCCGTCCTGCTCAAGGGTCTTACCGACCTGAGCAAGGGTCGTACCGTCTTGCTCAACTGTTGTACAGTCCTGCTCAAGTGTCGTACCGTCCTGTTCAAGGGTCTTGCCGATTTGCTTACGTGTCGTTCCGTCCTGTTCAAGTGTTATACCGTCCTGCTCAGGTGTCGTGCCGTCCTGCTCAAGTGTTTTACCGTCCTGCTCAAGGATCGTACCGTCCTGCTCAAGGGTTACACCGTCCTGCTCTAGGGTCGTTCCGTCCTGCTCTAGTGTTGTACCTTCCTGCTCAGGTGACGTACCGTCCAGCTCAAGGGTCGCACCATCTTGCTCAAGGGTCGTACCGTCCTGCTCAAGGATCGTACCGTCCTGCTCAAGTGTTGTACCGTCCTGCTCAAGTGTCGTGCCGTCGTGCTCAAGGGTCTTACCGACCTGCTCAAGGGTCGTTCCGTCCTGCTCAAGGGTCGTTCCGTCCTGCTCCAGTGCTATACCGTCCTGCTCAAGTGTCGTGCTGTCCTGCTCAAGTGTTGTACCGTCCTGCTCAAGGGTCGTACCGTCCTGTTCAAGGATCGTACCGTCCTGCTCAAGGGTTGCACCGTCCTGCTCTAGGGTCGTTCCGTCCTGCTCAAGTATCGTGCCGTCCTGCTCAAGGGTTTTACCGACCTGCTCAAGGGTTGTACCGTCCTGCTCAAGTGTTGTACCGTCCAGCTCAAGTGTCGTGCCGTCCTGCTAAAGGGTCTACCGTCCTGCTCAAGGGTCGTACCTTCCTGCTCAGGTGTCGCACCGGCCTGCTCAAGGGTTGTACCGTCCTCCTCAAGTGTTGTACCGTCCTGCTCAAGTGTCGTACCGTCCTGCTAAAGGGTCTACCGTCCTGCTCAAGGGTCGTACCTTCCTGCTCAGGTGTCGCACCGGCCTGCTCAAGGGTCGCACTGTCCTGATCAAGTATCGTACCGTCCTGCTCAAGGGTCGTACCGTCCTGCTCAAGGGTTGCACCGTCCTGCTCAAGGGTTGCACCGTCTTACTCTACGGTCGTTCCGTCCTACTCAAGTTTCGTACCGTCCTGCTCAGGGGTCTCACCGTCCTGCTCAAGGGTCGCACCGTCCTGCTCAAGGGTCGTACTGTCCTGCTCAAGGGTCGTGCTGTCCTGCTCAAGTGTCGTACCGTCCTGCTCAGAGGTCGCACCGTCCTGCTCAAGGGTTGCGCCGTCTTACTCTAGGGTCGTTCCGTCTTGCTCAAGTGTCGCACCGTCCTGCTCAAGGGTCGCACCGTCCTGTTCAAGGGTCGTATCGTCCTGCTCAAGGATCGTACCTTCCTGCTTAAGTGTCGTATCGTCCTGCTCAAGGGTCATACAGTCCTGATCAAGTGTCGTACACTCCTGCTAAAGGATGATACAGTCCTGATCAAGTGTCGTACCGTCCTGCTTAAGTGTCGCACCGTCCTGCTCAAGGGTCGTACCGTCCTCATCAAGTGTTGTACCGTCCTGCTCAAGTGTTGTGCCGTCCTGCTCAAGGGTCGTACCGTCCTGCTCAAGGGTCGTAACGACCTGATCAAGTGTCGTACCGTCCTGCTCAAATGTCGTGCCGTCCTGCTCAAGGGTCATACCGTCCTGCTCAAGGGTCGTACGTACATCATTACATAATACCATAGTAACATTATACAGGAATAAATCCTAAAATAAATCCTAAAATAAATCCTGAAATATATCCTAAAATTAATCCTTAAATATATCCTAAAATAAATCCTAAAATGAATTCCAAAATTAATCCTAAAATTAATCGGCAAAAAATTGAAAACTGTATAATATGAAGTGAACTTGAACTATCTCACTTACTCAAGTTCAACACTTAACACAACGAAAGTTCAACACTCGAATTAGGAAAATTAAGTGACTACAGTTGGCGGAGAGAGAGAGAGAGAGAGAGAGAGAGAGAGAGAGAGAGAGAGAGAGAGAGAGAGAGAGAGAGAGAGAGAGAGAGAGAGAGACAGACAGACAAACAGACAGACGCGAACTACAACGCCGTTTACTTTAACACAAAATGTTATCTATTAAGTACGGACATTTATCTTAAATATATATATATATATATATATATATATATATATATATATATATATATATATATATATATATATATATATATATATATATATATATGAAGGGGAAGAGTGGTTTGGGAATGTCTTGGGAGTAAAGTCAGGGGTTACTGAGAGGACAAGCGCAAGGGAAGGAGTAGCACTACTCTTGAAACAGGAGTTTTGGGAGTATGTGATAGAGTGTAAGAAAATAAACTCTAGATTGATATGGGTAAAACTGAAAGTGGATGGAGAGAGATGGGTGATTATTGGTGCATATGCACTTGGGCATGAGAAGAAAGATCATGAGAGGCAAGTGTTTTGGGAGCAGCTGAGTGAGTGTGTTAGTGGTTTTGATGCACAAGACCGGGTTATAGTGATGGGTGATTTGAATGCAAAGGTGAGTAATGTGGCAGCTGAGGGAATAATTGGTGTACATGGGGTGCTCAGTGTTGTAAATGGAAATGGTGAAGAGCTTGTAGATTTATGTGCTGAAAAAGGACTGGTGATTGGGAATACCTGGTTAAAGAGAGATATACATAAGTCTACGTATATAAGTAGGAAAGATAGCCAGAGAGCGTTATTGGATTACGTGTTAATTGATAGGCGCGCGAAATAGAGATATTGGATGTTAATGTGCTGAGAGGTGCAACTGGAGGGATGTCTGATCATTATATTGTGGAGGCGAAGGTGAAGATTTGTAGAAGTTTTCAGGAAAGAAGAGAGAATGTTAGGGTGAAAAGAGTGGTGAGAGTAAGTGAACATGGGAAGGGTGTGAGGAAGTACCAGGAGAGACTGACTACAGAATGGAAAAAGGTGAGAACAAAGGAGGTAAGGAGAGTGGGGGAGGAATGGGATGTATTTAGGGAAGCAGTGATGGCTTGCGCAAAAGATGCATGTGGCATGAGAAGCGTGGGAGGTGGGTAGATTAGAAAGGGTAGTGGGTGATGGGATGAAGAAGTAAGATTATTAGTTAAAGAGAAGGGAGAGGCATTTGGACGATTTTTGCAGGGAAATAATGCAAATGAGTGGGAGATGTATAAAAGAGAGAGGCAGGAGGTCAAGAGAAGGGTACAAATGAGAGTTGGGTTGAGAGAGTATCATCAAATTCTAGGGAGAATGGAAAGATATTTTGGAAAGAGGTCAATAAAGTGCATAAGACAAGGGAACAAATGGGAACTTCAGTGAAGAGGGTAAGTGGGGAGGTGATAACAAGTAGTGGTGATGTGAGAAGGAGATGGAGTGAGTATTTTGAAGGTTTGTTGAATGTGTTTGATGATATTTTTGAAGGTTTGTTGAATGTGTTTGATGATAGAGTGCCAAATATAGAGTGTTTTGGTCGAGGTGGTGTGCAAAGTGAAAAGGTTAGGTAAAATGATTTGGTAAACAGAGAAGAGGTAGTAAAAGCTTTGCTGAAGATGAAAGCCGGCAAGGCAGCGGATTTGGGTGGTATTGCAGTGGAATTTATAAAAAGAAAATGGGATGACTATTGTTGACTGGTTGGTAAGGTTATTTAATGTATGTATGATTCATGGTGAGGTGCCTGAGGATTGGCGGAATGCTTGCATGGTGCCATTGTGCAAAGGCAAAGGGGATAAGAGTGAGTGCTCAAATTACAGAGGTATAAGTTTGTTGAGTATTCCTGGGAAATTATATGGGAGGGTATTGATTGAGAGGGTGAAGGCATGTACAGAGCATCAGATTGGGGAACAGCAGTGTGGTTTCAGAAGTGGTAGAGGATGTGTGGATCAGGTGTTTGCTTTGAAGAATGTATGTGAGAAGTACTTAAAAAAGTAAATGGATTTGCATGTAGCATTTATGGATCTGGAGAAGCCATATGATAGAGTTGATAGAGATGCTTTATGGAAGGTATTAAGAGTATATGGTGTGGGAGGCAAGTTGTTAGAAGCAGTGAAAAGTTTTTATTGAGGATGTAAGGCATGTGTACGTGTAGGAAGAGAGGAAAGTGATTGCTTCTCAGTGAATGTCGGTTTGCGGCAGGGGTGTGTGATGTCTCCATGGTTGCTTAATTTGTTTATGGATGGGGTTGTTAGGGAGGTGAATGCAAGAGTTTTGGAAAAAGGGGCAAGTATGCAGTCTGTTGTGGATGAGAGAGCTTGGGAAGTGAGTCAGTTGTTGTTCGCTGATGATTCATCGCTGGTGGCTGATTCGTGTGAGAAACTACAGAAGCTGGTGACTGAGTTTGGTAAAGTGTGTGAAAGAAGAAAGCTGAGAGTAAATGTGAATAAGAGCAAGGTCATTAGGTACAGTAGGGTTGAGGGACAAGTCAGTTGGGAGGTAAGTTTGAGTGGAGAAAAACTGGAGGAACTGAAGTGTTTTAGATATCTGGGAGTGGATTTGGCAGCGGATGGAACGATGTAAGCGGCAGTGAATCATAGAGTGGGGGAGAGGGCTAAAATTCTGGGAGCCTTGAAGAATGTTTGGAAGTCGAGAACATTATCTCGGAAAGCAAAAATGGGTATGTTTGAAGGAATAGTTGTTCCAACAATGTTATATGGTTGCGAGGCGTGGGCTATGGATAGAGTTGTGCGGAGGAGAGTGGATGTGCTGGAAATGAGAGGTTTTAGGACAATATGTGGTGTGAGGTGGTTTGAACGAGTAAGTAATAATGGGGTAAGAGAGATGTGTGGTTATAAAGAGAGTTTGGTTGAGAGAGCAGAAGAGGGTGTTTTGAAATTGTTTGGTCACATGGAGAGAATGAGTAAGGAAAGATTGACCAAAAGGATATATGTGTCAGAGGTGGAGGGAACGAGGAGAAGTGGGAGACCAAATTGGAGGTGGAAAGATGGAGTGAAAAAGATTTTGTGTGATCGGGGCCTGAACATGCAGGAGGGTGAAAGGAGGGCAAGGAATAGAGTGAATTGGATCGATGTGGTATACCGGGGTTGACGTGCTGTCAGTGGATTGAATCAGGGCATGTGAAGCGTCTGGGGTAAACCATGGAAAGCTGTGTAGGTATGTATATTTGCGTGTGTGGACGTATGTATATACATGTGTATGGGGGTGGGTTGGGCCATTTCTTTCGTCTGTTTCCTTGCGCTACCTCGCAAACGCGGGAGACAGCGACAAAGAAAAAAAAAAAAGTATATATATATATATATATATATATATATATATATATATATATATATATATATATATATATGTGTATCTTATTTGCTTTGTCGCTATCTCCCGCGTTAGCGAAGTAGCGCAAGGAAACAGACGAAAGAATGGCCCAACCCACCCACATACACATGTATATACATACACGTCCACACACGCAAATATACATACCTATACATCTCAATGTACACATATATATATACACACACATACATATACATATATACACATGTACATAATTCATACTGTCTGCCTTTATTTATTCCTATCGCCACCTCGCCACACATGGAATAACAACCCCCTCCTCCGTCATGTGTGCGAGGTAACAATAGGAAAAGAAAACAAAGGCCCCATTCGTTCACACTCAGTCTCTAGCTGTCATGTAATAATGCATCGAAACCACAGCTCCCTTTCCACATCCAGGCCCCACAGAACTTTCCATGGTTTACCCCAGACGCTTCACATGCCCTGAATCAATCCATTGACTGCACGTCGACCCCGGTATACCACATCTTTCCAATTCACTCTATTCCTTGCACGCCTTTCACCCTCCTGCATGTTCAGGCTCCGATCACTCAAAATCTTTTTCACTCCATCTTTCTACCTCCAATATGGTCTCCCACTTCTCCTCATTCCCTCCACCTCTGACACATATATCCTCTAGGTCAATCTTTCCTCACTCATTCCCTCTATGTGACCAAACCATTTCAAAACACCCTCTTCTGCTCTCCCAACCACACTCTTTTTATTTCCACACATCTCTCTTACCCTTACATTACTTACTCGATCAAACCACCTCACACCACATATTGTCCTCAAACATCTCATTTCCAGCACATCCACTCTCCTCCGCACAACTCTATCCATAGCCCACGCCTCGCAACCATACAGCATTGTTGGAACCAATATTCCTTCAAACATACCCATTTTTGCTTTCCGAGATAATGTTCTCGACTTCCACAAATTCTTCAAGGCTCCCAGAATTTTCGCCCCCTCCCCCACCCTATGATTCACTTCCGCTTCCATGTTTCCATCCTCTGCCAGATCCACTCTCAGATATCTAAAACACTTTACTTCCTCCAGTTTTTCTCCACTCAAACTTACCTCCCAATTGACTTGACCCTCAACCCTACTGTACCTATTAACCTTGCTCTTATTCATATTTACTCTTAACTTTCTTCTTTCACACACTTTACCAAACTCAGTCACCAGCTTCTGCAGTTCTCACATGAATCAGCCACCAGCGCTGTATCATCAGCGAAGAACAACTGACTCTCTTCCCAAACTCTCTCATCCTCAACAGACTGCATACTTGCCCCTCTTTCCAAAACTCTTGCATTCACCTCCCTAACAACCCCATCCATAAACAAATTAAGCAACCATGGAGACATCACACACCCCTGCCGCAAACCTACATTCACTGACAACCAATCACTTTCCTCTCTTCCTACACGTACACATGCCTTACAACCTCGATAAAAACTTTTCACTGCTTCTAACAACTTGCCTCCCACACCATATATTCTTAATACCTTCCAAAGAGCATCTCTATCTACTCTGTCATATGCCTTCTCCAGATCCATAAATGCTACATACAAATCCATTTCCTTTTCTACGTATTTCTCACATACATTCTTCAAAGCAAACACCTGATCCACACATCCTCTACCACTTCTGAAACCACACTGCTCTTCCCCAATCTGATGCTCTGTACATGCTTTCACCCTCTCAATCAATACCCTCCCATATAATTTACCAGGAATACTCAACAAACTTATACCTCTGTAATTTAAGCACTCACTCTTATCCCCTTTACCTTTGTACAGTGGCACTATGCACGCATTCCGCCAATCCTCAGGCACCTCACTATGAATCATACATTCATTAAATAACCTTACCAACCAGTCAACAATACAGTCACCCCCTTTTGTAATAAATTCCACTGCAATACCATCCAAACCTGCTGCCTTGCCGGCTTTCATCTTCCGCAAAGCTTTTACCACCTCTTCTCTGTTTACCAAATCATTCTCCCTAACCCTCTCACTTTGCACACCACCTCGACCAAAACACCCTATATCTGCCACTCTATCATCAAACACATTCGACAAACCTTCAAAATACTCACTCCATCTCCTCACATCACCACTACTTGTTATCACCTCCCCATTTGCCCCCTTCACTGAAGTTCCCATTTGCTCCCTTGTCTTACGCACTTTATTTATCTCCTTCCAAAACATCTTTTTATTCTCCCTAAAATTTAATGATACTCTCTCACCCCAACTCTCATTTGCAGTCTTTTTCACCTCTTGTACCTTTTTCTTGACCTCCTGCCTGTTTCTTTTATACATCACTCATTTTCATTTTTTCCCTGCAAAAATCGTCCAAATGCGTCTCTCTTCTCTATCGCTAATAATCTTACTTCTTCATCCCACCACTCACGACCCTTTCTAATCAACCCACCTCCCACGCTTCTCATGCCACAAGTATCTTTTGCGCAAACCATCACTGCTTCCCTAAATACATCCCATTCCTCCCCCACTCCCCTTACCTCCTTTGTTCTCACCTTTTTCCATTCTGTACTCAGTCACTCCTGGTACTTCCTCACACAAGTCTCCTTCCCAAGCTCACCTACTCTCACCACTCTCTTCACCCCAGCATTCTCTCTTCTTTTCTGAAAACCCCTAGAAATCTTCACCTTCGCGTCCACAAGATAATGATCAGACATCCCTCCAGTTGCACGTCTCAGCACATTAACATTCAAAAGTCTCTCTTTCGCGCGCCTATCAATTAACACGTAATCCAATAACGCTCTCTGGCCATCTCTCCTACTAACATACGTATACTTATGTATATATCGCTTTTTAAATCAGGTTTTCGCAATCACCAGTCCTTTTTCAGCACATAGATCTACAGGCTCTTCACCATTTCCATTTACAACGCTGAACACCCTATGTATACCAATTATTCCCTCAACTGCCACATTACTCACCTTTGCATTCAAATCACCCATCACTATAACCCGGTCTTGTGCATCAAAACCACTAACACACTCATTCAGCTGCTCCCAAAACACTTGCCTCTCATGATCTTTCTTCTCATGCCCAGGTGCATATGCACCAATAATCACCCATCTCTCTCAATCAACTTTCAATTTTACCCATATCAATCTAGAATTTACTTTCTTACACTCTATCACATACTCTCACAACTCCTGTTTCAGGAATAGTGCTACTCTTTCCCTTGCTCTAGTCCTCTCACTAACCCCTGACTTTACTCCCAAGACATTCTCAAACCACTCTTCCCCTTTACCCTTGAGCTTCGTTTCCCTCAGAGCAAAAACAACCAGGTTCCTTTCCTCAAACATACTACCTATCTCTCCTTTTTTCTCATCTTGGTTACATCCACACACATTTAGACACCCCAATCTGAGCCTTCGAGGAGGATGAGCACTCCCCGCGTGACTCCTTCTTTTGTTTCACCTTTTAGAAAGTCAAAATACAAGGAGGGGATATATATATATATATATATATATATATATATATATATATATATATATATATATATATTTATCCCTGGGGATAGGGGAGAAAGAATACTTCCCACGTATTCCCTGCGTGTCGTAGAAGGCGGGGGTTGGAAATCCTCTCCTCTCGTTTTTTTTTTAATTTTCCAAAAGAAGGCACAGAGAAGGGGGCCAGGTGAGGATATTCCCTGAAAGGCCCAGTCCTCTGTTCTTAACGCTACCTCGCTAATGCGGGAAATTAAGAATAGTATGAAAGAAAAAGAGAAAGATATATATATATATATATATATATATATATATATATATATATATATATATATATATATATATATATATATATATATATATATATATATATATTTTTTTTTTTTTCTTTATTATACTTTGTCGCTGTCTCCCGCGTTTGCGAGGTAGCGCAAGGAAACAGACGAAAGAAATGGCCCAACCCCCCCCATACACATGTATATACATACGTCCACACACGCAAATATACATACCTACACAGCTTTCCATGGTTTACCCCAGACGCTTCACATGCCTTGCTTCAATCCACTGACAGCACGTCAACCCCGGTATACCACATCGCTCCAATTCACTCTATTCCTTGCCCTCCTTTCACCTTCTTGCATGTTCAGGCCCCGATCACACAAAATCTTTTTCACTCCATCTTTCCACCTCCAATTTGGTCTCCCTCTTCTCCTTGTTCCCTCCACCTCCGACACATATATCCTCTTGGTCAATCTTTCCTCACTTATCCTCTCCATGTGCCCAAACCACTTCAAAACACCCTCTTCTGCTCTCTCAACCACGCTCTTTTTATTTCCACACATCTCTCTTACCCTTACGTTACTCACTCGATCAAACCACCTCACACCATACATTGTCCTCAAACATCTCATTTCCAGCACATCCATCCTCCTGCGCACAACTCTATCCATAGCCCACGCCTCGCAACCATATAACATTGTTGGAACCACTATTCCTTCAAACATACCCATTTTTGCTTTCCGAGATAATGTTCTCGACTTCCACACATTTTTCAAGGCCCCCAGGATTTTCGCCCCCTCCCCCACCCTATGATCCACTTCCGCTTCCATGTTTCCATCCGCTGCCAGATCCACTCCCAGATATCTAAAACACTTCACTTCCTCCAGTTTTTCTCCATTCAAACTCACCTCCCAATTGACTTGACCCTCAACCGTACTGTACCTAATAACCTTGCTCTTATTCACATTTACTCTTAACTTTCTTCTTCCACACACTTTTCCAAACTCAGTCACCAGCTTCTGCAGTTTCTCACATGAATCAGCCACCAGCGCTGTATCATCAGCGAACAACAACTGACTCACTTCCCAAGCTCTCTCATCCCCAACAGACTTCATACTTGCCCCTCTTTCCAAAACTCTTGCATTTACCTCCCTAACAACCCCATCCATAAACAAATTAAACAACCATGGAGACATCACACACCCCTGCCGCAAACCTACATTCACTGAGAAGCAATCACTTTCCTCTCTTCCTACACGTACACATGCCTTACATCCTCGATAAAAACTTTTCACTGCTTCTAACAACTTGCCTCCCACACCATATATTCTTAATACCTTCCACAGAGCATCTCTATCAACTCTATCATATGCCTTCTCCAGATCCATAAAAGCTACATACAAATCCATTTGCTTTTCTAAGTATTTCTCACATACATTCTTCAAAGCAAACACCTGATCCACACATCCTCTACCACTTCTGAAACCACACTGCTCTTCCCCAATCTGATGCTCTGTACATGCCTTCACCCTCTCAATCAATACCCTCCCATATAATTTACCAGGAATACTCAACAAACTTATACCTCTGTAATTTGAGCACTCACTCTTATCCCCTTTGCCTTTGTACAATGGCACTATGCACGCATTCCGCCAATCCTCAGGCACCTCACCATGAGTCATACATACATTAAATAACCTTACCAACCAGTCAACAATACAGTCACCCCCTTTTTTAATAAATTCCACTGCAATACCATCCAAACCTGCTGCCTTGCCGGCTTTCATCTTCCGCAAAGCTTTCACTACCTCTTCTCTGTTTACCAAATCATTTTCCCTAACCCTCTCACTTTGCACACCACCTCGACCAAAACACCCTATATCTGCCACTCTGTCATCAAACACATTCAACAAACCTTTAAAATACTCACTCCATCTCCTTCTCACATCACCACTACTTGTTATCACCTCCCCATTTGCGCCCTTCACTGAAGTTCCCATTTGCTCCCTTGTCTTACGCACTTTATTTACCTCCTTCCAGAACATCTTTTTATTCTCCCTAAAATTTAATGATACTCTCTCACCCCAACTCTCATTTGCCCTTTTTTTCACCTCTTGCACCTTTCTCTTGACCTCCTGTCTCTTTCTTTTATACATCTCCCACTCAATTGCATTTTGTCCCTGCAAAAATCGTCCAAATGCCTCTCTCTTCTCTTTCACTAATACTCTTACTTCTTCATCCCACCACTCACTACCCTTTCTAATCAACCCACCTCCCACTCTTCTCATGCCACAAGCATCTTTTGCGCAATCCATCACTGATTCCCTAAATACATCCCATTCCTCCCCCACTCCCCTTACTTCCATTGTTTTCACCTTTTTCCATTCTGTACTCAGTCTCTCCTGGTACTTCCTCACACAGGTCTCCTTCTCAAGCTCACTTACTCTCACCACCCTCTCTCTCTCTCTCTCTCTCTCTATATATATATATATATATATATATATATATATATATATATATATATTTTTTTTTTTTTTTATACTTTGTCGCTGTCTCCCGCGTTTGCGAGGTAGCGCAAGGAAACAGACGAAAGAAATGGCCCAACTCCCCCCATACACATGTACATACACCACGTCCACACACGCAAATATACATACCTACACAGCTTTCCATGGTTTACCCGGACGCTTCACATGCCTTGATTCAATCCACTGACAGCACGTCAACCCCTGTATACCACATCGCTCCAATTCACTCTATTTCTTGCCCTCCTTTCACCCTCCTGCATGTTCAGGCCCCGATCACACAAAATCCTTTTCACTCCATCTTTCCACCTCCAATTTGGTCTCCCCTTTTCCTCGTTCCTCCACCCCGACACATATATCCTCTTGGTCAATCTTTTCCCACCCCATTCTCTCCATTGGGGCCCCAAAACCCTTTCAAAACTCCTCTTCCCGCCCTCTCAACCCCCGCTCTTTTTTTCCAACATCTCTCCTTACCCTTAAAGTTACTTTCTAAACAAACCCCCTCCCCACCACACATTTTCCTCAAAATCTCAAATTTTCCCCACATCCATCCCCTCGCCCAACTCTATCCATAAAACCCCCCCGCCTCGCAACCAACAACATTGTTTGGGAAACCCCTTTTCCTTCAAAAATCCCATTTTTTTTTTTCCGGATAAAAGTTTTTCACTCCACACAAATTTTTTAAGGGTCCCCCAAAAAAATTTGGGCCCCCCCCCCCAAACCCCAAAGATCCACTTCCGCTTCCAGGTTTCCCTCCGCTGCAGATCCACTCCCCGATATCTAAAACAAATTCCTTTTTTTTCCCTTTTTTCTCCCCTTCCCAAAATCACCTCCCAATTGACTTGACCCCCAACCCACTGACCTAAAAAACCTTGCCTTATTCACATTTACTCTTAACTTCTTTTTCCACACACTTTTCCAAATCCGTCACCACTTCTGCAGTTTTCTCACCCGAATCCCCACCACGCTGTTTCATCAGCGAACAACAACGACTCACTTTCCCCAAACTCTCTCCCTCCCCAACAACTTCATACTTGCCCCTCTTCCAAAAATTCCCTTTCATTTACCTCCCTAACAACCCCATCCTAAACAAATTAAACAACCTGGAGACATCACACACCCCCTTTCCCCCAAACCCCCACATTTACGAGAACCCAAACCTTTTCCCCTCTTTTCCCACACGTACAAAATGCCTTACAACCTCGATAAAAACTTTTCACTGCGTCTAACAACTGCCTCTCCACACCAATATTCTTAATACCTTCCACAGATAGCCATCTCTCTTCTCTCCATCTCTCTCCTCTCTCTCTATTCTCCTATAATATATATATATATATAATATATAATAATTATATATTTATATAGATATATATATATAGCTCATTAGTATCATTATTATACTTTGTCGCTATCTCCCCGTTAGCGAGGTAGCGCAAGCAAGCAGACGAAAGATTGCCCAACCCACCCACTTACACATTTATACAGATTGACACAAAAAATTTCCGCACCTATACATACTATAAATTTCAACGTATACATACATATACACAGACATATACATATATGCACATGTACATAATTCATACTTGCTTGCCTTTATTCAACTCCCCGTCGCACCCCCGCCACACATGAAATGACAACCCCCTCCCTCCGCATGCCGCGAGGAGCGGCTTAGGAAAAGGCACCAAAGGCCACATTTGTTCACACCAGGTCTTCTGTGCCATGTATAATGCACCGAAACCACAGCTCCCTTACTACATCCAGGACCCACGAAAACTTTCGCTGGTTTACCCCAAGACGCTTCACATGCCCTAGTTCAATCCCTTGATAGCAACGTCCTGACCCCAGTATACCACATACGTTCCAATTCACTCTATTCCATGCACGCCTTCACCCGCCATCAATGTCAGGCCCCGATGCTCAAAATTTTTTTTCACTCCATCCTTGCCACCTCCAATCTGGCTCCCGACTTCTCGTTCCCTCCTCCTATGACACATATTCCCTCTTTGTCACTCATTCTCTCACATGTGACCAAACCAGATTCAATACCAGTCTTCTGCTCTCATCAAACCACACTCTTTTTTATTACCACACATCTCTCTTACTCTTTCATTACCTACTCGAAACAAACCACCTCACAACCCCATATTTTTCCAAAAAATCCATTTCCAAAACATCCACTCCTCCGCAAAAACCTATCTATAACCCCCCCTCCCCAAACCCTATAACATTACTGGGAACCCCCTATTCCTTCAAAAATACCCTTTTTTTCTTTCCAGAAAAATATGCTCGCCTTCCACACATTTTTTTAATGCCCCCAAAAAAAAATTTTTTTTTTGCCCCCCCTCCCCCCCCCTTTACTCACTTCCGTTTCCTTTCCTTTCGCTGCCCAAAACCACCCCAAACCTAAAAAACTTTTACTTCCTTCCCGGGTTTTTTTTTTTTTCCCTTAAAACTTACCTCCCAACTTCACTTGCCTCCACCCTACTCGTATCTATAACCTTGCTCTTTTCATATTGACTCCTCAGCTGTTCTCACACTTTTTACCAAACTTAGTTTACCAGCTTCTGCAGTTTCTCACCCGAATCAGCTACAAGCGCTGTTCATCAGCGAACAACAACTTACTCACTTCCCAAGCCCTCTCATCCACAACAGACTGCATACTTGCCCCATATCTCCAAAACTCTTGCATTCACTCCCTGACAACCCCATCCATAAACTCATCTTAACTAACCATGGAGACATCACGCATCCCCTGCCGCCTAACCTACATTACACTGAGAACCAAAACACTTTCCGCATTCTTACTCGTACACGTGCCTTACATCCTCGCTTCTTTTATTATGAAAACCTCTACAAATCTTCGCCTCCAGAGATAATGATCGGACACCCTCCAGTTGCACCTCTCAGCATATTAACATCCAAAAAGTCTCTCTTCGCGCGCCTATCATTACTTGCATGTATTAACCCAAATGCGTCCTTAGCTATTCTCTCTCGTTTTTGTAAGGAACTGACTCATAGATTTCTCTCTTGAATCATCCCCTGATGATATGATTATTACACGGAAGTAGCACTTTGGGAAGCTTTACGGTTTCCATTTTCCCCGTTGGACTTCTAGAAATGACTTCATCAATCATATAAAATATATATAATATATATAAATATATATATGAATACATATATATCGTATATATATATATATATATTATTTTTTTTTTTTTTTTTTGTACTATTCGCCCATTTCCCGCATCAGCGTGGTAGCGCCATGACAAGGACCGGGTCCTTAGAGGGAAACACCTCACCCGCCCCCCCCCCCCTCTGCTCCTTCCCTTGGGAAAATTAAAAAAAAAAACGAGAGGGGAGAATTTCCCAGCCACCCGCTCCCTCCCCTTTTTAGTCGCCTTCACGCACGCAGGAATACGTTGGAATATTCTTTCTCCCCTATCCCGGGAAATATATAATATATATATATATATATATAAATAATATATATTATATATATTTATATATATATATATATATTATATATATATATATATATATATATAGAAGGGAAGAGTGGTTTGGTAATGTCTTGGGAGTAAAGTCAGGGGTTACTGAGAGGACAAGCGCAAGGAAGGAGTAGCACTACTCTTGAAACAGGAGTTTTGGGAGTATGTGATAGAGTGTAAGAAATAGACTCTAGATTGATATGGGTAAAACTGAAAGTGGATGGAGAGAGATGGGTGATTATTGGTGCATATGCACTTGGGCATGGGAAGAAAGATCATGAGAGGCAAGTGTTTTGGGAGCAGCTGGGTGAGTGTGTTAGTGGTTTTTGATGCACAAGACCGGGTTATAGTGATTGGTGATTTGAATGCAAAGGTGAGTAATAGTGGCAGCTGAGGGAATAATTGGTGTACATGGGGTGCTCAGTGTTGTAAATGGAAATGGTGAAGAGCTGGTAGATTTATGTGCTGAAAAAGGACTGGTGATTGGGAATACCTGGTTAAAGAGAGATATACATAAGTATACGTATATAAGTAGGAAAGATGGCCAGAGAGCGTTATTGGATTACGTGTTAATTGATAGGCGCGCGAAATAGAGATATTGGATGTTAATGTGCTGAGAGGTGCAACTGGAGGGAAGTCTGATCATTATATTGTGGAGGCGAAGGTGAAGATTTGTAGAAGTTTTCAGGAAAGAAGAGAGAATGTTAGGGTGAAAAGAGTGGTGAGAGTAAGTGAACATGGGAAGGAGACTTGTGTGAGGAAGTACCAGGAGAGACTGACTACAGAATGGAAAAAGGTGAGAACAAAGGAGATAAGGAGAGTGGGGGAGGAATGGGATGTATTTAGGGAAGCAGTGATGGCTTGCGCAAAAGATGCATGTGGCATGAGAAGCGTGGGAGGTGGGTAGATTAGAAAGGGTAGTGGGTGATGGGATGAAGAAGTAAGATTATTAGTTAAAGAGAAGGGAGAGGCATTTGGACGATTTTTGCAGGGAAATAATGCAAATGAGTGGGAGATGTATAAAAGAGAGAGGCAGGAGGTCAAGAGAAGGGTACAAATGAGAGTTGGGTTGAGAGAGTATCATCAAATTCTAGGGAGAATGGAAAGATATTTTGGAAAGAGGTCAATAAAGTGCATAAGACAAGGGAACAAATGGGAACTTCAGTGAAGGGGGTAAGTGGGGAGGTGATAACAAGTAGTGGTGATGTGAGAAGGAGATGGAGTGAGTATTTTGAAGGTTTGTTGAATGTGTTTGATGATAGAGTGCCAAATATAGAGTGTTTTGGTCGAGGTGGTGTGCAAAGTGAAAGGGTTAGGTAAAATGATTTGGTAAACAGAGAAGAGGTAATAAAAGCTTTGCTGAAGATGAAAGCCGGCAAGGCAGCGGATTTGGGTGGTATTGCAGTGGAATTTATAAAAAGAAAATGGGATGACTATTGTTGACTGGTTGGTAAGGTTATTTAATGTATGTATGATTCATGGTGAGATGCCTGAGGATTGGCGGAATGCTTGCATGGTGCCATTGTGCAAAGGCAAAGGGGATAAGAGTGAGTGCTCAAATTACAGAGGTATAAGTTTGTTGAGTATTCCTGGGAAATTATATGGGAGGGTATTGATTGAGAGGGTGAAGGCATGTACAGAGCATCAGATTGGGGAACAGCAGTGTGGTTTCAGAAGTGGTAGAGGATGTGTGGATCAGGTGTTTGCTTTGAAGAATGTATGTGAGAAGTACTTAAAAAAGCAAATGGATTTGTATGTAGCATTTATGGATCTGGAGAAGCCATATGATAGAGTTGATAGAGATGCTTTATGGAAGGTATTAAGAGTATATGGTGTGGGAGGCAAGTTGTTAGAAGCAGTGAAAAGTTTTTATTGAGGATGTAAGGCATGTGTACGTGTAGGAAGAGAGGAAAGTGATTGGTTCTCAGTGAATGTCGGTTTGCGGCAGGGGTGTGTGATGTCTCCATGGTTGCTTAATTTGTTTATGGATGGGGTTGTTAGGGAGGTGAATGCAAGAGTTTTGGAAAAAGGGGCAAGTATGCAGTCTGTTGTGGATGAGAGAGCTTGGGAAGTGAGTCAGTTGTTGTTCGCTGATGATACATCGCTGGTGGCTGATTCGTGTGAGAAACTACAGAAGCTGGTGACTGAGTTTGGTAAAGTGTGTGAAAGAAGAAAGCTGAGAGTAAATGTGAATAAGAGCAAGGTCATTAGGTACAGTAGGGTTGAGGGACAAGTCAGTTGGGAGGTAAGTTTGAGTGGAGAAAAACTGGAGGAACTGAAGTGTTTTAGATATCTGGGAGTGGATTTGGCAGCGGATGGAACGATGTAAGCGGCAGTGAATCATAGAGTGGGGGAGAGGGCGAAAATTCTGGGAGCCTTGAAGAATGTTTGGAAGTCGAGAACATTATCTCGGAAAGCAAAAATGGGTATGTTTGAAGGAATAGTGGTTCCAACAATGTTATATGGTTGCGAGGCGTGGGCTATGGATAGAGTTGTGCGGAGGAGAGTGGATGTGCTGGAAATGAGAGGTTTTAGGACAATATGTGGTGTGAGGTGGTTTGATCGAGAAAGTAATAATGGGGTAAGAGAGATGTGTGGTTATAAAGAGAGTTTGGTTGAGAGAGCAGAAGAGGGTGTTTTGAAATTGTTTGGTCACATGGAGAGAATGAGTAAGGAAAGATTGACCAAGAGGATATATGTGTCAGAGGTGGAGGGAACGAGGAGAAGTGGGAGACCAAATTGGAGGTGGAAAGATGGAGTGAAAAAGATTTTGTGTGATCGGGGCCTGAACATGCAGGAGGGTGAAAGGAGGGCAAGGAATAGAGTGAATTGGATCGATGTGGTATACCGGGGTTGACGTGCTGTCAGTGGATTGAATCAGGGCATGTGAAGCGTCTGGGGTAAACCATGGAAAGCTGTGTAGGTATGTATATTTGCGTGTGTGGACGTATGTATATACATGTGTATGCTGGTGGGTTGGGCCATTTCTTTCGTCTGTTTCCTTGCGCTACCTCGCAAACGCGGGAGACAGCGACAAAGTAAAAAATATATATATATATATATATATATATATATCTTATTTGCTTTGTCGCTATCTCCCGCGTTAGCGAAGTAGCGCAAGGAAACAGACGAAAGAATGGCCCAGCCCACCCACATACACATGTATATACATACACGTCCACACACGCAAATATACATACCTATACATCTCAATGTACACATATATATATACACACACATACATATACATATATACACATGTACATAATTCATACTGTCTGCCTTTATTTATTCCTATCGCCACCTCGCCACACATGGAATAACAACCCCCTCCTCCGTCATGTGTGCGAGGTAACGCTAGGAAAAGACAACAAAGGCCCCATTCGTTCACACTCAGTCTCTAGCTATCATGTAATAATGCACCGAAACCACAGCTCCCTTTCCACATCCAGGCCCCACAGAACTTTCCATGGTTTACCCCAGACGCTTCACATGCCCTGAATCAATCCATTGACAGCACGTCGACCCCGGTATACCACATCGTTCCAATTCACTCTATTCCTTGCACGCCTTTCACCCTCCTGCATGTTCAGGCTCCGATCACTCAAAATCTTTTTCACTCCATCTTTCTACCTCCAATATGGTCTCCCACTTCTCCTCATTCCCTCCACCTCTGACACATATATCCTCTTGGTCAATCTTTCCTCACTCATTCTCTCTATGTGACCAAACCATTTCAAAACACCCTCTTCTGCTCTCCCAACCACACTCTTTTTATTTCCACACATCTCTCTTACCCTTACATTACTTACTCGATCAAACCACCTCACACCACATATTGTCCTCAAACATCTCATTTCCAGCACATCCACTCTCCTCCGCATAACTCTATCCATAGCCCACGCCTCGCAACCATACAGCATTGTTGGAACCACTATTCCTTCAAACATACCCATTTTTGCTTTCCGAGATAATGTTCTCGACTTCCACAAATTCTTCAAGGCTCCCAGAATTTTCGCCCCCTCCCCCACCCTATGATTCACTTCCGCTTCCATGTTTCCATCCTCTGCCAGATCCACTCAGAGATATCTAAAACACTTTACTTCCTCCAGTTTTTCTCCACTCAAACTTACCTCCCAATTGACTTGACCCTCAACCCTACTGTACCTATTAACCTTGCTCTTATTCATATTTACTCTTAACTTTCTTCTTTCACACACTTTACCAAACTCAGTCACCAGCTTCTGCAGTTTCTCACATGAATCAGCCACCAGCGCTGTATCATCAGCGAAGAACAACTGACTCTCTTCCCAAACTCTCTCATTCTCAACAGACTGCATACTTGCCCCTCTTTCCAAAACTCTTGCATTCACCTCCCTAACAACCCCATCCATAAACAAATTAAGCAACCATGGAGACATCACACACCCCTGCCGCAAACCTACATTCACTGACAACCAATCACTTTCCTCTCTTCCTACACGTACACATGCCTTACAACCTCGATAAAAACTTTTCACTGCTTCTAAGAACTTGCCTCCCACACCATATATTCATAATACCTTCCAAAGAGCATCTCTATCAACTCTGTCATATGCCTTCTCCAGATCCATAAATGCTACATACAAATCCATTTGCTTTTCTACGTATTTCTCACATACACTCTTCAAAGCAAACACCTGATCCACACATCCTCTACCACTTCTGAAACCACACTGCTCTTCCCCAATCTGATGCTCTGTACATGCCTTCACCCTCTCAATCAATACCCTCCCATATAATTTACCAGGAATACTCAACAATACCCTCCCATATGATTTACCAGGAATACTCAACAAACTTATACCTCTGTAATTTGAGCACTCACTCTTATCCCCTTTACCTTTGTACAGTGGCACTATGCAAGCATTCCGCCAATCCTCAGGCACCTCACTATGAATCATACATTCATTAAATAACCTTACCAACCAGTCAACAATACAGTCACCCCCTTTTGTAATAAATTCCACTGCAATACCATCCAAACCTGCTGCCTTGCCGGCTTTCATCTTCCGCAAAGCTTTTACTACCTCTTCTCTGTTTACCAAATCATTCTCCCTAACCCTCTCACTTTGCACACCACCTCGACCAAAACACCCTATATCTGCCACTCTATCATCAAACACATTCGACAAACCTTCAAAATACTCACTCCATCTCCTCACATCACCACTACTTGTTATCACCTCCCCATTTGCCCCCTTCACTGAAGTTCCCATTTGCTCCCTTGTCTTACGCACTTTATTTACCTCCTTCCAAAACATCTTTTTATTCTCCCTAAAATTTAATGATACTCTCTCACCCCAACTCTCATTTGCAGTCTTTTTCACCTCTTGTACCTTTTTCTTGACCTCCTGCCTGTTTCTTTTATACATCTCCACTCATTTTCATTTTTTCCCTACAAAAATCGTCCAAATGCGTCTCTCTTCTCTATCGCTAATAATCTTACTTCTTCATCCCACCACTCACGACCCTTTCTAATCAACCCACCTCCCACGCTTCTCATGCCACAAGTATCTTTTGCGCAAACCATCACTGCTTCCCTAAATACATCCCATTCCTCCCCCACTCCCCTTACCTCCTTTGTTCTCACCTTTTTCCATTCTGTACTCAGTCACTCCTGGTACTTCCTCACACAAGTCTCCTTCCCAAGCTCACCTACTCTCACCACTCTCTTCACCCCAGCATTCTCTCTTCTTTTCTGAAAACCCCTAGAAATCTTCACCTTCGCGTCCACAAGATAATGATCAGACATCCCTCCAGTTGCACGTCTCAGCACATTAACATTCAAAAGTCTCTCTTTCGCGCGCCTATCAATTAACACGTAATCCAATAACGCTCTCTGGCCATCTCTCCTACTAACATACGTATACTTATGTATATATCGCTTTTTAAATCAGGTATTCGCAATCACCAGTCCTTTTTCAGCACATAAATCTACAAGCTCTTCACCATTTTCATTTACATCGCTGAACACCCTATGTATACCAATTATTCCCTCAACTGCCACATTACTCACCTTTGCATTCAAATCACCCATCACTATAACCCGGTCTTGTGCATCAAAACCACTAACACACTCATTCAGCTGCTCCCAAAACACTTGCCTCTCATGATCTTTCTTCTCATGCCCAGGTGCATATGCACCAATAATCACCCATCTCTCTCAATCAACTTTCAATTTTACCCATATCAATCTAGAATTTACTTTCTTACACTCTATCACATACTCTCACAACTCCTGTTTCAGGAATAGTGCTACTCTTTCCCTTGCTCTAGTCCTCTCACTAACCCCTGACTTTACTCCCAAGACATTCTCAAACCACTCTTCCCCTTTACCCTTGAGCTTCGTTTCCCTCAGAGCCAAAACATCCAGGTTCCTTTCCTCAAACATACTACCTATCTCTCCTTTTTTCTCATCTTGGTTACATCCACACACATTTAGACACCCCAATCTGAGCCTTCGAGGAGGATGAGCACTCCCCGCGTGACTCCTTCTTTTGTTTCACCTTTTAGAAAGTCAAAATACAAGGAGGGGATATATATATATATATATATACATATATATATATATATATATATATATATATATATATATATATATATATATATATATATATATATATATATATATATATATATATATATATTTATCCCTGGGGATAGGGGAGAAAGAATACTTCCCACGTATTCCCTGCGTGTCGTAGAAGGCGGGGGGTTGGAAATCCTCTCCTCTCGTTTTTTTTTTTAATTTTCCAAAAGAAGGCACAGAGAAGGGGGCCAGGTGAGGATATTCCCTGAAAGGCCCAGTCCTCTGTTCTTAACGCTACCTCGCTAATGCGGGAAATTGCGAATAGTATGAAAGAAAAAGAGAAAGATATATATACATATATATATATATATGTATGGGGGGGGGGTTGGGCCATTTCTTTCGTCTGTTTCCTTGCGCTACCTCGCAAACGCGGGAGACAGCGACAAAGTATAATAAAGAAATATATATATATATATATATATATATATATATATATATATATATATATATATATATATATATATATATATATTTTTTTTTTTTTTATTATACTTTGTCGCTGTCTCCCGCGTTTGCGAGGTAGCGCAAGGAAACAGACGAAAGAAATGGCCCAACCCCCCCCATACACATGTATATACATACGTCCACACACGCAAATATACATACCTACACAGCTTTCCATGGTTTACCCCAGACGCTTCACATGCCTTGCTTCAATCCACTGACAGCACGTCAACCCCGGTATACCACATCGCTCCAATTCACTCTATTCCTTGCCCTCCTTTCACCCTCTTGCATGTTCAGGCCCCGATCACACAAAATCTTTTTCACTCCATCTTTCCACCTCCAATTTGGTCTCCCTCTTCTCCTTGTTCCCTCCACCTCCGACACATATATCCTCTTGGTCAATCTTTCCTCACTCATCCTCTCCATGTGCCCAAACCACTTCAAAACACCCTCTTCTGCTCTCTCAACCACGCTCTTTTTATTTCCACACATCTCTCTTACCCTTACGTTACTCACTCGATCAAACCACCTCACACCACACATTGTCCTCAAACATCTCATTTCCAGCACATCCATCCTCCTGCGCACAACTCTATCCATAGCCCACGCCTCGCAACCATACAACATTGTTGGAACCACTATTCCTTCAAACATACCCATTTTTGCTTTCCGAGATAATGTTCTCGACTTCCACACATTTTTCAAGGCCCCCAGGATTTTCGCCCCCTCCCCCACCCTATGATCCACTTCCGCTTCCATGGTTCCATCCGCTGCCAGATCCACTCCCAGATATCTAAAACACTTCACTTCCTCCAGTTTTTCTCCATTCAAACTCACCTCCCAATTGACTTGACCCTCAACCCTACTGTACCTAATAACCTTGCTCTTATTCACATTTACTCTTAACTTTCTTCTTCCACACACTTTTCCAAACTCAGTCACCAGCTTCTACAGTTTCTCACATGAATCAGCCACCAGCGCTGTATCATCAGCGAACAACAACTGACTCACTTCCCAAGCTCTCTCATCCCCAACAGACTTCATACTTGCCCCTCTTTCCAAAACTCTTGCATTTACCTCCCTAACAACCCCATCCATAAACAAATTAAACAACCATGGAGACATCACACACCCCTGCCGCAAACCTACATTCACTGAGAAGCAATCACTTTCCTCTCTTCCTACACGTACACATGCCTTACATCCTCGATAAAAACTTTTCACTGCTTTTAACAACTTTCCTCCCACACCATATATTCTTAATACCTTTCACAGAGCATCTCTATCAACTCTATCATATGCCTTCTCCAGATCCATAAAAGCTACATACAAATTCATTTGCTTTTCTAAGTATTTCTCACATACATTCTTCAAAGCAAACACCTGATCCACACATCCTCTACCACTTCTGAAACCACACTGCTCTTCCCCAAACTGATGCTCTGTACATGCCTTCACCCTCTCAATCAATACCCTCCCATATAATTTACCAGGAATACTCAACAAACTTATACCTCTGTAATTTGAGCACTCACTCTTATCCCCTTTGCCTTTGTACAATGGCACTATGCACGCATTCCGCCAATCCTCAGGCACCTCACCATGAGTAATACATACATTAAATAACCTTACCAACCAGTCAACAATACAGTCACCCCCTTTTTTAATAAATTCCACTGCAATACCATCCAAACCTGCTGCCTTGCCGGCTTTCATCTTCCGCAAAGCTTTCACTACCTCTTCTCTGTTTACCAAATCATTTTCCCTAACCCTCTCACTTTGCACACCACCTCGACCAAAACACCCTATATCTGCCACTCTGTCATCAAACACATTCAACAAACCTTCAAAATACTCACTCCATCTCCTTCTCACATCACCACTACTTGTTATCACCTCCCCATTTGCACCCTTCACTGAAGTTCCCATTTGCTCCCTTGTCTTACGCACTTTATTTACCTCCTTCCAGAACATCTTTTTATTCTCCCTAAAATTTAATGATACTCTCTCACCCCAACTCTCATTTGCCCTTTTTTTCACCTCTTGCACCTTTCTCTTGACCTCCTGTCTCTTTCTTTTATACATCTCCCACTCAATTGCATTTTTTCCCTGCAAAAATCGTCCAAATGCCTCTCTCTTCTCTTTCACTAATACTCTTACTTCTTCATCCCACCACTCACTACCCTTTCTAATCAACCCACCTCCCACTCTTCTCATGCCACAAGCATCTTTTGCGCAATCCATCACTGATTCCCTAAATACATCCCATTCCTCCCCCACTCCCCTTACTTCCATTGTTCTCACCTTTTTCCATTCTGTACTCAGTCTCTCCTGGTATTTCCTCACACAGGTCTCCTTCTCAAGCTCACTTACTCTCACCACCCTCTATATATATATATATATATATATATATATATGTATATATATATATATATATATATATTTATATATATATATTTTTTTTTTTTTATGCTATTCGCTATTTCCCGCGATAGCGAGGTAGCGTTAAGAACAGAGGACTGGGCCTCTGAGGGAATATCCTCACCTGGACCTCTTCTCTGTTCCTTCTTTTGGAAAATTAAAAAAAAAAAAAACGAGAGGGGAGGATTTCTTTTCTTTCAAACTATTCGCCATTTCCCGCATTAGCGAGGTAGCGTTAAGAACAGAGGACTGGGCCTTTGAGGGAATACCCTCACCTGGCCGAATTCTCTGTTCCTTCTTTTGGAAAAAAAAAAAAAAAGAAAAAAAAAACCGAGAGGGGAGGATTTCCAGCCCCCCGCTCCCTCCCCTTTTAGTCGCCTTCTACGACACGCAGGGAATACGTGGGAAGTATTCTTTCTCCCCTATCCCCAGGGATAATATATATATATATATATATATATATATATATATATATATATATATATATATATATATATATATATTGGAAAGGATCACAATTTTGCGCGTGATCAAGATATTCCTATGAGTTCACGGGGAAAATGAAACACGAAAAGTTCCCAAGTGCACTTTCGTGAAATAATCACACCATCAGGGGAGACACAAGAGAGAAATATAACAGTCAGAGTATATACATCAAAGAGACGAAGATAGGACGCCATTTGGTAAACATGTGATTGTCCAAAACATACAACGAGCGTTCATAAACTTATCATTTTACAAATTTTATCAACAATAAAGTTATCTAATTTGTATAGACCATCACTAATATTAAGATTATAATTCTTTGTGTATTCAATAATAGAAGATTCAATGATATTTCTCTTGGTAATAGAGTTAGAGTCAATAATTGAGATGGCGTTACTCCAGTCAGTACAATGATCATAGTTTTTAACGTGATTAAACAAGGCATTTGATTCTTGTCCCGTTCTTATACTATATCTATGTTGCTTAAGTCTAACAGAAAGATCCTTACCAGTCTGACCAACATAAAATTTATCACAGTTTCCACAAGGAACTTTATAGATGCAACCAAGAGAATTTTCTGGTGAATTCCTAATTAAGATATTCTTTATAGTATCAATGTTGCTAAAGGCAACATTTACATTAAAGGATTTAAGCAACATGGGAAGGAAAGTGAAATTATTGTTAAAAGGGAGAACTAAAAGATTCTTGGTGTCAATGGGAGGTTTGGGCTCAACTCTATGAAATGATTTCTTTGCTAACTTAAGATATTTATCAATGAAAGATCTAGGGTACTTTAACTTAGATCCAATAGAATATATCTTCTCAAATTCATTAGTTTGAGAAGATATATTCTATTGGATCTAAGTCAAAGTACCCTAGATCTTTCACTGATAAATCCCTTAAGTTAGCAAAGAAATCATTTTATAGAGTTGAGCCAAAACCTCCCATTGACTCCAAGAATCTTTTAGTTCTCCCTTTTAATAATAATTTCACTTTCCTTCCCATGTTGCTTAAATCCTTTGATGTAAATGTTGCCTTTTGCAACAATAACACTATAAAGAATATCTTAATCAGGAATTCACCAGAAAATTCTCTTGGTTGCATCTATAAAGTTCCTTGTGGAAACTGTGATAAATTTTATGTTGGTCAGACTGGTAAGGATCTTTCTGTTAGACTTAAGCAACATAAATATAGTATAAGAACGGGACAAGAATCAAATGCCTTGTTTAATCACGTTAAAAACTATGATCATTGTACTGACTGAAGTAATGCCATCTCAGTTATTAACTCTAACTCTATTACCAAGAGAAATATCATTGAATCTTCTATTATTGAATACACAAAGAATTATAATCTTTATATTAGTGATGGTCTATACAAATTAGATAACTTTATTGTTGATAAGATTTGTAAAATGATAAGTTTATGAACGCTCGTTGTATGTTTTGGACAATCACATGTTTACCAAATGGCGTCCTAGCTTCGTCTCTTCGATGTATATCAACTGACTGTTATATTTCTCTCTTTTGTCTCCCCTGATGATGTGATTATTACACGAAAGTGCACTTGGGAATTTTTTGTGTTTCATTTTCCCCGTGGACTCATAGGAATATATATATATATATATATATTTTTTTTTTTCTTTGTCGCTGTCTCCCGCGTTTGCGAGGTAGCGCAAGGAAACAGACGAAAGAAATGGCCCAACCCACCCCCATACACATGTATATACATACGTCCACACACGCAAATATACATACCTACACAGCTTTCCATGGTTTACCGCAGACGCTTCACATGCCTTGATTCAATCCACTGACAGCACGTCAACCCCGGTATACCACATCGCTCCAATTCACTCTATTCCTTGCCCTCCTTTCACCCTCCTGCATGTTCAGGCCCCGATCACACAAAATCTTTTTCACTCCATCTTTCCACCTCCAATTTGGTCTCCCTCTTCTCCTCGTTCCCTCCACCTCCGACACATATATCCTCTTGGTCAATCTTTCCTCACTCATTCTCTCCATGTGACCAAACCATTTCAAAACATCCTCTTCTGCTCTCTCAACCACGCTCTTTTTATTTCCACACATCTCTCTTACCCTTACGTTACTTACTCGATCAAACCACCTCACACCACACATTGTCCTCAAATATCTCATTTCCAGCACATCCATCCTCCTGCGCGCAACTCTATCCATAGCCCACGCCTCGCAACCATACAACATTGTTGGAACCACTATTCCTTCAAACATACCCATTTTTGCTTTCCGAGATAATGTTCTCGACTTCCACACATTCTTCAAGGCTCCCAGAATTTTCGCCCCCTCCCCCACCCTATGATCCACTTCCGCTTCCATGGTTCCATCCGCTGCCAGATCCACTCCCAGATATCTAAAACACTTCACTTCCTCCAGTTTTTCTCCATTCAAACTCACCTCCCAATTGACTTGACCCTGAACCCTACTGTACCTAATAACCTTGCTCTTATTCACATTTACTCTTAACTTTCTTCTTCCACACACTTTACCAAACTCAGTCACCAGCTTCTGCAGTTTCTCACATGAATCAGCCACCAGCGCTGTATCATCAGCGAACAACAACTGACTCACTTCCCAAGCTCTCTCATCCCCAACAGACTTCATACTTGCCCCTCTTTCCAAAACTCTTGCATTCACCTCCCTAACAACCCCATCCTTAAACAAATTAAACAACCATGGAGACATCACACACCCCTGCCGCAAACCTACATGCACTGAGAACCAATCACTTTCCTCTCTTCCTACACGTACACATGCCTTACATCCTCGATAAAAACTTTTCACTGCTTCTAACAACTTGCCTCCCACACCATATATTCTTAATACCTTCCACAGAGCATCTCTCTCTCTCTCTCTCTCTCTCTCTCTCTCTCTCTCTCTATATATATATATATATATATATATATATATATATATATATATATATATATATATATATATAGCTCATTATTATCATTATTATACTTTGTCGCTATCTCCCGCGTTAGCGAGGTAGCGCAAGCAAGCAGACGAAAGATTGGCCCAACCCACCCACTTACACATTTATACAGATTCACACACGCACCTATACATACCTATAAATTTCAACGTATACATACATATACACAGACATATACATATATGCACATGTACATAATTCATACTTGCTGCCTTTATTCACTCCCGTCGCCACCCCGCCACACATGAAATGACAACCCCCTCCCTCCGCATGCGCGCGAGGTAGCGCTAGGAAAAGGCAACAAAGGCCACATTTGTTCACACTCAGTCTCTGGCTGTCATGTATAATGCACCGAAACCACAGCTCCCTTTCTACATCCAGGCCCCACAAAACTTTCCCTGGTTTACCCAAGACGCTTCACATGCCCTAGTTCAATCCATTGATAGCACGTCGACCCCAGTATACCACATCGTTCCAATTCACTCTATTCCTTGCACGCCTTTCACCCTCCTTCATGTTCAGGCCCCGATCGCTCAAAATCTTTTTCACTCCATCCTTCCACCTCCAATCTGGTCTCCCACTTCTCGTTCCCTCCTCCTATGACACATATACCCTCTTTGTCACTCATTCTCTCCATGTGACCAAACCATTTCAATACGCAGTCTTCTGCTCTCTCAACCACACTCTTTTTATTACCACACATCTCTCTTACTCTTTCATTACCTACTCGATCAAACCACCTCACACCACATATTGTTCTCAAACATCTCATTTCCAACACATCCACTCTCCTCCGCACAACTCTATCTATAGACCACGCCTCGCAACCATATAACATTACTGGAACCACTATTCCTTCAAACATACCCATTTTTGCTTTCCGAGATAATATGCTCGCCTTCCACACATTTTTCAATGCTCCCAGAACTTTCGCCCCCATCCCCACTCTGTGACTCACTTCCGTTTCCATGGTTCCATTCGCTGCCAAATCCACTCCCAGATACCTAAAACACTTCACTTCCTCCAGTTTTTTTTTTTTCCATTAAAACTTACCTCCCAATTCACTTGTCCCTCAACCCTACTGTATCTAATAACCTTGCTCTTATTCATATTTACTCTCAGCTTTTTTCACACACTTTTACCAAACTTAGTTACCAGCTTCTGCAGTTTCTCACCCGAATCAGCTACAAGCGCTGTATCATCAGCGAACAACAACTGACTCACTTCCCAAGCCCTCTCATCCACAACAGACTGCATACTTGCCCCTATCTCCAAAACTCTTGCATTCACCTCCCTGACAACCCCATCCATAAACAAATTTAACAACCATGGAGACATCACGCACCCCTGCCGCAAACCTACATTCACTGAGAACCAATCACTTTCCTCTCTTCTTACTCGTACACATGCCTTACATCCTCGCTTCTTTTATGAAAACCTCTACAAATCTTCGCCTCCAGAAGATAATGATCGGACATCCCTCAAGTTGCACCTCTCAGCATATTAACATCCAAAAGTCTCTCTTTCGCGCGCCTATCAATTACTTGCATGTTTACCAAATGGCGTCTTAGCTATTTCTCTTCGTTTTGTATGAACTGACTCATATATTTCTCTCTTGTATCTCCCCTGATGATATGATTATTACACGAAAGTGCACTTGGGAACTTTACGTGTTTCATTTTCCCCGTGGACTCATGGAAATGTACTTCATCATATATATATATATATATATATATATATATATATATATATATATATATATATATATATATATATATATATATATTTTTTTTTTTTTCTTTTGTACTATTCGCCATTTCCCGCATCAGCGAGGTAGCGCCATGAACAGAGGACCGGGCCTTAGAGGGAACATCCTCACCCGGCCCCCCCCCCCCTCTGCTCCTTCCCTTGGAAAATTAAAAAAAAAAACGAGAGGGGAGGATTTCCAGCCACCCGCTCCCTCCCCTTTTAGTCGCCTTCTACGGCACGCAGGGAATACGTGGGAAGTATTCTTTCTCCCCTATCCCCAGGGATATATATATATATATATATATATATATATATATATATATATATATATATATATATATATATATATATATATATAGTACATAATGATAATAGTCATCAAACTCTGCGTCCAACCCAACTCCGTACCCCTTAAGGAACCGCCCCACAACCTTGGGGAGTGATGGAGTGGCCACAGTAAACTAACACGACAGATATAAACTGGTACATTACACCCAGAGAAAAATTTGTCCTGAGGTAAACAACTGTTGTAAACTTGGAGAGTAACCACTGCAGTAATGCGCTAATGATAAACCACAGGTGTATACCACTTCCTCTGCACTTATCTACTTCATTAAACCATTGTTCTCAACCGGCACAGTAAACCACCATGGTAAACCACACCAGACACCAGGTACAGTAAACTCCACGGTAAACTACTCTAGTCGTCCAATACAGTAAACCACTGACCCACCTCTGTAGTAGAGTATCATGGTAAAAAACTACCGTAAACCACTCGTCTACCACTGTTGTAGAATGTCGTGGTAAACCACGACAAAAAACTAGTCCACCGTCAGGGTAAACTCTTCTGCCACTGTAGTAGAGTTTCATGGTAAACCAGTAGATAAACTCCTACCACTGTTATAGAATATCATGGTAAACCACTACAGTAAACTCCTGTTCTACCACTGTTTTAGAGCATGAGGGTAAACTATGTGTATTAGATGTTGTATTACTCTCACCTGCATACAACAGACAAGCCCAACTGTAGAGAGTGTGGAGATGTCGCCCCGGGCTGTATGGAACGTGGATCTCTTCATCTTGTTTATATGAGAATCAGATTACCTCTCTCTCTCTCTCTCTCTCTCTCTCTCTCTCTCTCTCTCTCTCTCTCTCTCTCTCTCTCTCTCTCTCTCTCTCTCTCGGAATCAGATATACCAGTCTCTCTGTTAAGGAGTTAACTTTGTTTTTTCGTTTTGTTTCTTTCAGAACGAATCATGTTATCATTGTGGCCTCACTAGCGGAAATATTAATGACGAAAGTCAGCCTTCTAGTTGAAGATAGGGATGGTAGTTAGCCTTCTACTTGAAGACAGGGATGGTAGTTAGCCTTCTAGTTGAAGATAGGGATGGTAGATAGCCCTCCAGTTGAAGATAGGGATGGTAGTTAGCCTTCTAGTTGAAGATAGGGATGGTAGTTAGCCCTCCAGTTGAAGACAGGAATGGTAGTTAGCCTTCTACTTGAAGACAGGGATGGTTGTTAGCCCTCCAGTTGAAGATAGGGATGGTAGTTAGCCTTCTACTTGAAGATAGGGATGGTAGTTAGCCCTCCAGTTGAAGATAGGGATGGTAGTTAGCCTTCTAGTTGAAGATAGGGATGGTAGTTAGCCCTCCAGTTGAAGATAGGGATGGTAGTTAGCCTTCTACTTGAAGACAGGGATGGTAGATAGCCCTCCAGTTGAAGACAGGAATGGTAGTTAGCCTTCTACTTGAAGACAGGGATGGTAGATAGCCCTCCAGTTGAAGATAGGGATGGTAGTTAGCCTTCTAGTTGAAGATAGGGATGGTAGTTAGCCCTCCAGTTGAAGATAGGGATGGTAGTTAGCCTTCTACTTGAAGACAGGGATGGTAGATAGCCCTCCAGTTGAAGATAGGGATGGTAGTTAGCCTTCTAGTTGAAGATAGGGATGGTAGTTAGCCCTCCAGTTGAAGATAGGGATGGTAGATAGCCCTCCAGTTGAAGACAGGAATGGTAGTTAGCCTTCTACTTGAAGACAGGGATGGTAGATAGCCCTCCAGTTGAAGATATGGATGGTAGTTAGCCCTCCAGTTGAAGATAGGGATGGTAGTTAGCCTTCTAGTTGAAGATAGGGATGGTAGTTAGCCCTCCAGTTGAAGATAGGGATGGTAGTTAGCCTTCTAGTTGAAGATAGGGATGGTAGTTAGCCCTCCAGTTGAAGATAGGGATGGTAGTTAGCCTTCTAGTTGAAGATAGGGATGGTAGTTAGCCCTCCAGTTGAAGACAGGAATGGTAGTTAGCCTTCTACTTGAAGACAGGGATGGTAGATAGCCCTCCAGTTGAAGATAGGGATGGTAGTTAGCCTTCTAGTTGAAGACAGGGATGGTAGATAGCCCTCCAGTTGAAGATAGGGATGGTAGTTAGCCCTCCAGTTGAAGATAGGGATGGTAGTTAGCCTTCTAGTTGAAGATAGGGATGGTAGTTAGCCCTCCAGTTGAAGATAGGGATGGTAGTTAGCCTTCTAGTTGAAGATAGGGATGGTAGTTAGCCCTCCAGTTGAAGATAGGGATGGTAGTTAGCCTTCTAGTTGAAGATAGGGATGGTAGTTAGCCCTCCAGTTGAAGATAGGGTTGGTAGTTAGCCTTCTACTTGAAGACAGGGATGGTAGTTAGCCTTCTAGTTGAAGATAGGGATGGTAGTTAGCCTTCTACTTGAAGACAGGGATGGCAGTTAGCCTTCTAGTTGAAGATAGGGATGGTAGTTAGCCTTCTACTTGAAGACGGGGATGGTAGTTAGCCTTCTAGTTGAAGACAGGGATGTTAGTTAGCCTTCTAGTTGAGGATAGGGATAGTAGTTAGCCTTCTAGTTGAAGATAGGGATGGTAGTTAGCCTTCTACTTGAAGACAGGGATGGTACTTAGCCTTCTAGTTGAAGACAGGGATGGTAGTTAGCCTTCTAGTTGAGGATAGGGATAGTAGTTAGCCTTCTAGTTGAAGATAGGGATGGTAGTTCACTTTCTAGTTGAAGATAGTAGTTAGTAGTAGTTAGTAGTAGTTAGCCTTCTAGTTGGAGATAGGGTTCTAGTTAGCCTTCTAGTTGAACAAAATGATGGTAATTAGCCTTCTACATGAAGATAGGGAAAGTAGTTAGTATTCTAATTCAAGATAGGTTTGGTAGTTATGCTTCTAGCAGAAGGTAGGGATGGTAGTTAGCATTCTAATTTAAGATAGGGATGTTAGTTAGCCTTCTAGTTGAAGATAGTAATTGTATATACCCTTTTAGTTAAAGATAGGGATAGTAGTTAGCCTTTTAGTTTAAGATTGGAATACTAGTTAGCTGTCTAGTTCAAGATAGTAGAAAGTAGTTAGTGTTCTAGTTGAAGATTGAGATAATGATTAACCTTGTAGTTGAAAATAGGGATTATAGTTAGCCTTCTAGTTGAAGATAGGGATGGTAGTTAGCCTTCTAGTTGAAGATAGAGATAGTTTTTAGCTTTCCAGATAAAGATAGGAATGGTAGTTACTTTTTTTGGTTGAAGATAGGGATGGTAGTTAGCCTTCTAGTTGAAGATAGGGATAGTAATTAGCCTTCGAATTGAAGATAGGAATGATACCTTCCCCTCTAGTTGAAGATAGGGATGGTAGCCTTCTAGTTGAAAATAGGAATGGTAATTAGTCTTTTAGTTCAGGAAAAGCATAACAGTTAGCCTTGTAGTTGAAGATTGAGATGGTAGTTAGCCTTGGTGTTCGAGATAGAGATAGTAGCCTTCTAGTTGAAAATAGTAATGGTAGTTAGTCTTCTAGTTGAGGATAGGAATACTAGTTAGCCTTCTAGTTCAGGATAGAGATGGTAGTTAATCTCCTATTTGATGACAGGGATAGAAGTTTACCTTCTAGTTATAGATAGGAATGGTAGTAGCCTTCTAGTTAAAGATAGGAATGGTAGTTAGCCTTCTTGTTGAAGATAGGGATGTAGTTAGCCTTGTTGTTGAAGATAGGGATAGTAGTAAGCCTTCTAGTGGAAGATAGGGATAGTAGTTAGACTTCTAGTTCAAGATAGGGATAATAATTCGCCGTCTAGTTGAAGATAGGAGAAAGTAGTTATCCTTCCATTTGAAGGTTGATATAGTAGTTACTCTTTTAGTCGATGATAGGGATACTTGTTTGCCTTCTATTTGAAGATAGGGATGATAATTATCTTCTAGATGAAGATAGGGAAAGTAGTTAGCATTCTAATTGAACATAGGAACGGTAGTCTCCCTTTTAGTTGAAGATAGGGTTGGTAGTTAGCATTCTAGTTGAAGATACGGATAGTAGTTAGCCTTCTAGTTGAAGATAGGAATTCTAGTTAGCCTTCTAATTGAAGATAGGGATAGTAGTTAGCCTTTTAGTTGAAGTTAGAAATAGTAGTTAGCCGTTTAGTTGACGATAGGAGAAAGTCGTTAGCCTTCTATTTGAAGATTGAGATAGTAGTTAGCCTTTTCGTTGAAGATAGTGATAATAGTTAGCCTTCTAGTTGAAGATGGGAATGGTGATTAGCCTTTTTGTTGAAGAAAGGGATAGTAATTAGTATTCTAGTTGAAGATAGGGATGGTAGCTATCTTTCTAGTTGAAGATAGGGATACTAGTCATCCTTCTAGCTGAATCAAGGCATAGTAGGGAGACTTCTAGTTAAAGATAGGGATTGTAGTTAGGCTTCTAGTTGAAGAAAGGGATAGTAGTTAGGCTTCCAGTTAAAGATAGAGATGGTACTTACTCTTCTAGTTGAAGATAGGGATGGTGATTAGGCTTCTAGTTGAAGACAGGGGTAGTCGATTGTACTCTAGTTGAAGATAGGAATGGTAGTTAGCCTTCTAGTTGAAGATCGGGATGGTAGTTAGCCTTGTAGTTGAAAATAGGGATGGTAGTTAGCCTTATAGTCGAAAATAGTATAGTTGTTACCCTTCTAGTTAAAGACAGGGATGGTAGTTAGCCTTCTAGTTGAAGATAGGAATGGTAGTTAGCCTTCTAATTGAAGATACGGATACTAGTTAGCCTTCCAGTTAAAGATAGGAATGGTAGTTATTCATTTGGTTGAAGATAGGGATGGTAGTTAGTTTTCTAGTTGAAAATAGCCTTTGAATTGAAGATAGGAATGATAGCTTCCTTTCTAGTTAGCCTTCTAGTTGAAAATAGGAATGGTAGCTAGTCTTCTAGTTGAGGATAGGAATACTAGTTAGCCTTCTAGTTCAGGATGTAAATGGTAGTTTGTCTTCTAGTTGAAGATAGGAATGGTAGTTTGCCTTCTAGTTGAAGGTAGGAATGGTAGTTAGCCTTCTAGTTAGAAATGGGAATGGCAGTTAGCCTTCTAGTTGAAGATATTGATGTAGTTAGCGTTGTAGTTGAAGATAGGGATTGTAGTTAGCCTTTTAGTTGGAGACTGCAATTGTCGTTAGTCTTTTAGTGTAAGATAGGGATAGAAGTAAGCCTTCTACTTGAAGATAGGGATAGTAGTTAGCCTTCTAGTTGAAGATAGGGATAGTAGTTAGTTGTCTAGTTGAAGATAGGAAAAAGAAGTTAGCCTTCTAGTCGAAGAATGAGATAATAGTTACCCTTCTAGTTGAAGATAGGGATACTTGTTAGCCTTCTAGTTGAAGATAGGGATGGTAATTAGCCTTCCAAATGAAGATAGGGAAGGGATATAGTATTCTAGTTGAAGATAGGAATGGTAGTTACCCTTCTAGTAGAAGGTAGGGATGGTAGTTATCATTCTAGTTGAAGATAGGGATAGTAGTTAGCCTTTAATTTGAAGATAGGAATTGTAGTTAGCCTTCTAATTGAAGATGGGGATAGTTAGCCTTTTAAATGAAGATAGGTATTGAAGTCAGCCGTCTAGTTGCAGACAGAAGAAAATCGTTAGCCTTCTAATTGAAGATTGAGATAGTAGTTAGCCTTTTCGTTGAAGATAGGGATAATAGCCATTAGTTGAAGATAGGAACGGTAATTAGCCTTCTAGTTGAAGTTAGGGATCGTAATTTGTTTTCTAGTTGAAGATAGGGATGGTAGTTATCCTTCTAGTTGAAGATAGGGGTACTGGTTAGCCATCTAGCTGAATATAGGTATAGTAGTGAGACTTCTGGTTAAAGATAGGGATAGTAGTTAGGCTTCTAGTTGAAGAAAGGGATAGTAGTTAGGCTTCTAGTTGAAGATAGGGATGGTAGTTAGCCTTCTATTTGAAGATAGGGATGGTAATTAGGCTTGTAGTTGAAGATATGGGTAGTCGCTAGCACTCTAGTTGAAGATAGGAATGGTACTTAGCCTTCTAGTTGAAGATAGTGATGGTAATTAGCCTTCTAGTTGAAGATAGGGATGGTAGTTAGCCTTCTAGTTGAAAATAAGATAGTAGTTAGCCTTCTCGTTGAAAATAGGGATGGTAGTCAGCCTTCTAGTTGAAGATAAGGCTAGTAGTTAGCCTTCTACTTGAAGACAGGGATAGCAGTTATTCTTTCAATTAAAGATAGTGATAGTAGTTAGCCTTCCAATTAAAGATAGGAATGATAGTCTTTTGGTTGAAGATAGGGATGGTAGTTAGCCTTCTAGTTGAAAATAGGGCAAGTAGTTAACTTTCTAGTTGAAGATTGGAATAGTCGTTTGCCTTTCAGTTACAGATAGGTATGGTAGTCTTTTGGTTGAAGATAGGGATGGTTTTTAGACTTCTAATTGAAAATCGGGAAAGTAGTAAGCCTTCTGGTTGAAGACAGGGATAGTAATTAGCCTTCGAGTTGAAGATAGGAATGATAGCTTTCCTTCTAGTTGAAGAAAGGAATGGTAGCCTTCTAGTTGAAAATAGGAATGGTAGTTAGTCTCCTCGTTGAGGTTAGGCATACTAGTTAGCCTTGTAGTTGTAGAGATAATAGTTATTGAAGTTTGGGATCGTAGCCATCTAGTTTAAAAATGGAATGGTAGTTAGTCTCTTAGTTGAGGATAGAAATACCAGTTAGCCTTCTATCTGAGGATAGAGATAGTTGTTAGCTTTTTAGTTGAAGATAGGGATAGCAGTTTGCCTTCTAGTTGAAGATACGAATGGTAGTTAGCCTTCTAATTGAAGATAGGGATGTAGTAAGCCTTCTAGTTGAAGATAGGGATAGTAGTTAGCCTTCTAGTTGAAGATAAGAATTGTATTTAGTCTTCTAGTTGAAGATGGAAATGATAGGTTGCCTCCTAGTTGAAGATAGGAATGATGATTAGCTTTCTAGTTGAAGATAGGAGTAGTCATTAGTATTCTAGTTGAAGATAGGGATAGTAGTTAGCCTTCTAATTGAAGATAGGATTTGTAGTTAGGCTTCTAGTTCAAGACAGGGATAGTATCAAGCCTTCTATTGATGATAGGGATTGTAGTTAGCCTTCTAGTTGAAGATACAGATAGTAGTTAGTCTTCTAGTCGAAGATAGGGATGGTAGTTTGCCTTCTAGTTGAAGATACAGATAGTAGTTAGTCTTCTAGTCGAAGATAGGGATGGTAGTTTGCCTTCTAGTTGAAGATAGGAATTGTAGTTCGCATTCTAGTTCAAGACAGAGATGGTATTTTGCCTTCTGGTTGAAGATAGGGATGGTAGTTAGCCTTCTAGTTGAAGATATGGATAGTAGTTAGCTTTCTAGTTGAAGATTGAGATAGTAGTTAGCCTCTTAGTTGAAGCTAGGGATAGTAGTTAACCTTCTAATTGAGTATAGGAATGGTAATTAGCCCTCTAGTTGAAGACAGGAATAGTAGTTCCTCTTCTACTTGAAGATAGGGAAGGTAGTTAGCCTTTTAGTTTAAAATAGGGATACTACTTAGCCTTCTATTTGAAGACAGGGATGGTAGATACCCTTCGAGTTGATGATAGGAATGATAACTTCCCTTCTAGTTGAAGATATGCATGGTAGTTATTCTTCTAGCTGAGGATAGGAATACTAGTTAGCCTTCTAGTTGAAGAAAGAGAGAAGGTACTTAGCCTTCTAGTTGAAGAGAGAAGGTACTTAGCCTTCTAGTTATAGATTGGGATGGTAGCATTCTCGTTGAAAATAGGAATGGTAGTTAGTCTTCTAGTTGAGGATAGGAATAGTAGTTAGCCTTCTAGCTGAGGATAGAGATGGTAGTTAGCCTTCTATTTGAAGATAAGGATGGTAGTTTGCCTTTTACTTGAAGATAGGAATGGTAGTTAGCCTTCTAGTTGAAAAGAGGATTGGTAGTTCTAGTTGAATATAGGGTTTTAGTTAGCCTTGTAGTTGAAGATAGGGATGGTAGTTAGCCGTCTAGTTGAAGATAGGGATGGTAGATAGCCTTGTCGTTGAAGTCAGGGATGGTAGTTATCCTTATAGTTTAAGATGGGAATGGAAGTTAGCCTTCTAGTTGAAGATTAGGATGGTAGTTAGCCTTCTAGTTGAAGATAGGGATGGTAGTTAGCCAGGTCTGGTGTGCGTGGGGATGCTGGGCACTGTCATACGTATACGGTAGCCAGGTCTAGTGTACGTGAGGATAATGGGCACTGTCATACGTACACGGTAGCCAGGTCTGGTGTACGTGAGGATAATGGGCACTGTCATACGTACACGGTAGCCAGGTCTGGTGTACGTGGGGATGCTGGGCACTGTCATACGTACACGGTAGCCAGGTCTAGTGTACATGGGGATGCTGGGCACTGTCATACGTACACGGTAGCCAGGTCTGGTGTACGTGGGGATGCTGGGCACTGTCATACGTACACGGTAGCCAGGTCTGGTGTACGTGGGGATGCTGGGCACTGTCATACGTACACGGTAGCCAGGTCTGGTGTACGTGAGGATAATGGGCACTGTCATACGTACACGGTAGCCAGGTCTGGTGTACGTGGGGATGCTGGGTACTGTCATACGTACACGGTAGCCAGGTCTAGTGTACATGGGGATGCTGGGCACTGTCATACGTACACGGCAGCCAGGTCTGGTGTACGTGGGGACGCTGGGCACTGTCATACGTACACGGCAGCCAGGTCTGGTGTACGTGGGGATGCTGGGCACTGTCATACGTACACGGCAGCCAGGTCTGGTGTACGTGGGGATGCTGGGCACTGTCATACGTACACGGCAGCCAGGTCTGGTGTACGTGGGGATGCTGGGCACTGTCATACGTACACGGTAGCCAGGTCTGGTGTACGTGGGGATGCTGGGCACTGTCATACGTACACGGTAGCCAGGTCTGGTGTACGTGGGGATGCTGGGCACTGTCATACGTACACGGCAGCCAGGTCTGGTGTACGTGGGGATGCTGGGCACTGTCATACGTACACGGCAGCCAGGTCTGGTGTACGTGGGGATGCTGGGTACTGTCATACGTACACGGCAGCCAGGTCTGGTGTACGTGGGGATGCTGGGTACTGTCATACGTACACGGCAGCCAGGTCTGGTGTACGTGGGGATGCTGGGTACTGTCATACGTACACGGCAGCCAGGTCTGGTGTACGTGGGGATGCTGGGTACTGTCATACGTACACGGCAGCCAGTTGGTGTACGTGGGGATGCTGGGTACTGTCATTCGTACACGCAGCCAGGTTCTGGTGTAGTAAGCTGACTGCCATCGTACAGAAGCCAGTTGGTAGAGTTAAGCTGGGCTCCATCGCCAGTAAAGTTGATCTTGTTAAGGTCTTGTTGCCGCTAGAGATGTGTGACCTCATGGGTCGATGAATTAATGACGTGACTCACGAAGCTGCATCATGTGCACCTAGAGTACAGCTGCATCAGGTGCAGCTAGAGTACAGCTGCATCTGGTGCAGCTAGAGTACAGCTGCATCAGGTGCAGCTAGAGTACAGCTGCATCAGGTGCAGCTAGAGTACAGCTGCATCAGGTGCAGCTAGAGTACAGCTGCATCAGGTGCAGCTAGAGTACAGCTGCACCAGGTGCAGCTAGAGTACAGCTGCATCAGGTGCAGCTAGAGTACAGCTGCACCAGGTGCAGCTAGAGTACAGCTGCACCTGATGCAGCTAGAGTACAGCTGCACCTGATGCAGCTAGAGTACAGCTGCACCTGATGCAGCTAGAGTACAGCTGCACCTGATGCAGCTAGAGTACAGCTGCACCTGATGCAGCTAGAGTACAGCTGCACCTGATGCAGCTAGAGTACAGCTGCACCTGATGCAGCTAGAGTACAGCTGCACCTGATGCAGCTAGAGTACAGCTGCACCTGATGCAGCTAGAGTACAGCTGCACCTGATGCAGCTAGAGTACAGCTGCACCTGATGCAGCTAGAGTACAGCTGCACCTGATGCAGCTAGAGTACAGCTGCACCTGATGCAGCTAGAGTACAGCTGCACCTGATGCAGCTAGAGTACAGCTGCATCAGGTACAGGTAGAGTACAGCTGCATCAGTGCAGCTAGAGTACAGCTGCACCTGATGCAGCTAGAGTACAGCTGCACCTAGATGCAGCTAGAGTACAGCTGCACCTGATGCAGCTAGAGTACAGCTGCATCAGGTGCAGCTAGAGTACAGCTGCATCAGGTGCAGCTAGAGTACAGCTGCATCAGGTGCAGCTAGAGTACAGCTGCACCTGATGCAGCTAGAGTACAGCTGCACCTGATGCAGCTAGAGTACAGCTGCACCTGATGCAGCTAGAGTACAGCTGCACCTGATGCAGCTAGAGTACAGCTGCACCTGATGCAGCTAGAGTACAGCTGCACCTGATGCAGCTAGAGTACAGCTGCACCTGATGCAGCTAGAGTACAGCTGCACCTGATGCAGCTAGAGTACAGCTGCACCTGATGCAGCTAGAGTACAGCTGCACCTGATGCAGCTAGAGTACAGCTGCACCTGATGCAGCTAGAGTACAGCTGCACCTGATGCAGCTAGAGTACAGCTGCACCTGATGCAGCTAGAGTACAGCTGCACCTGATGCAGCTAGAGTACAGCTGCACCTGATGCAGCTAGAGTACAGCTGCACCTGATGCAGCTAGAGTACAGCTGCACCTGATGCAGCTAGAGTACAGCTGCATCAGGTACAGGTAGAGTACAGCTGCATCAGGTGTAGCTAGAGTACAGCTGCACCTGATGCAGCTAGAGTACAGCTGCACCTAATGCAGCTAGAGTACAGCTGCACCTGATGCAGCTAGAGTACAGCTGCATCAGGTGCAGCTAGAGTACAGCTGCATCAGGTGCAGCTAGAGTACAGCTGCATCAGGTGCAGCTAGAGTACAGCTGCACCAGGTGCAGCTAGAGTACAGCTGCACCTGATGCAGCTAGAGTACAGCTGCACCTGATGCAGCTAGAGTACAGCTGCACCTGATGCAGCTAGAGTACAGCTGCACCTGATGCAGCTAGAGTACAGCTGCACCTGATGCAGCTAGAGTACAGCTGCACCTGATGCACCTAGAGTACAGCTGCACCTGATGCAGCTAGAGTACAGCTGCACCTGATGCAGCTAGAGTACAGCTGCACCTGATGCAGCTAGAGTACAGCTGCACCTGATCCAGCTAGAGTACAGCTGCACCTGATCCAGCTAGAGTACAGCTGCACCTGATGCAGCTAGAGTACAGCTGCATCAGGTGCAGCTAGAGTACAGCTGCATCAGGTGCAGCTAGAGTACAGCTGCACTGGGTACAACTGCACAACTCACCTGTGGAGACATGTATGTTTGGCTGGGGGTCAAGAGGGTAACACCGGATGAACAATTTGAAGGAACGGTGAACACGGCAGAGGAAGAAGGCTGGCCTGCATTCACCAGTGAAATATAAATCATCAAAACAAGTTCCCGTGTGATTACGAAAGCCTCAACCTCAACGACCGACTCAATGAAATGCGTACAATGTTTGCTGGCTGAGCCAACTGCTCCTCTCCGCGTGTAACACTGCATCCGCCGAGACGTTATACAACATAACTATAACATTGGTCCCTGAGGAAGGAGAGAGAGAGAGAGAGAGAGAGAGAGAGAGAGAGAGAGAGAGAGAGAGAGAGAGAGAGAGAGAGAGAGAGATCTGAAGTGTAGCACAAGAACCTGGCGAAGGAAACACATATTTATTTCCCGCGTTAGCGAGGTAGCGTTAAGAACAGAGTACTGAGCCTTTGAGGGAATTCCTCACTTGGCCCACTTCTCTGTTCCTTCTTTTGGAAAATTTAAAGTGAGAGGGGAGGATTTCCAACCCCTGCTCCCTCCCCTTTTAGTCGCCTTCTACGACACGCAGGGAATACGTGGGAAGTATTCTTTCTCCCCTATCCCCAGGGATGATATATATATATATATATATATATATATATATATATATATATATATATATATATATATATATATATATATATATATATTTTTTTTTTTTTTTGCTGTCTCCCGCGTTTGCGAGGTAGCGCAAGGAAACAGACGAAAGAAATGGCCCAACCCACCCCTATACACATGTATATACATACGTCCACACACGCAAATATACATACCTACACAGCTTTCCATGGTTTACCCCAGACGCTTCACATGCCCTGATTCAATCCACTGACCGCACGTCAACCCTGGTATACAACATCGCTCCAATTCACTCTATTCCTTGCCCTCCTTTCACCCTCCTGCATGTTCAGGCCCCGATCACACAAAATCTTTTTCACTCCATCTTTCCACCTCCAATTTGGTCTCCCTCTTCTCCTCGTTCCCTCCACCTCCGACACATATATCCTCTTGGTCAATCTTTCCTCACTCATTCTCTCCATGTGACCAAACCATTTCAAAACACCCTCTTCTGCTCTCTCAACCACGCTCTTTTCATTTCCACACATCTCTCTTACCCTTACGTTACTTACTCGATCAAACCACCTCACACCACACATTGTCCTCAAACATCTCATTTCCAGCACATCCATCCTCCTGCGCACAACTCTATCCATAGTCCACGCCTCGCAACCATGCAACATTGTTGGAACCACTATTCCTTCAAACATACCCATTTTTGCTTTCCGAGATAATGTTCTCGACTTCCACACATTCTTCAAGGCCCCCAGAATTTTCGCCCCCTCCCCCACCCTATGATCCACTTCCGCTTCCATGTTTCCATCCGCTGCCAGATCCACTCCCAGATATCTAAAACACTTCACTTCCTCCAGTTTTTCTCCATTCAAACTCACCTCCCAATTGACTTGGCCCTCAACCCTACTGTACCTAATAACCTTGCTCTTATTCACATTTACTCTTAACTTTCTTCTTTCACACACTTTATATATATATATATATATATATATATATATATATATATATATATATATATATATATATATATATATATCCCTGGGGATAGGGGAGAAAGAATACTTCCCACGTATTCCCTGCGTGTCGTAGAAGGCGACTAAATGGGGAGGGAGCGGGTGGCTGGAAATCCTCCCCTCTCGTTTTTTTTTTTTTTTATTTTCCAAAAGAAGGAACAGAGAAGGGGGCCAGGTGAGGATTTTCCCTCTAAGGCCCAGTCCTCTGTTCTTAGCGCTACCTCGCAAGTGCGGGAAATGGCGAATCGTATGAAAAAAAAAAAAGAATATATATATATATATATATATATATATATATATATATATATATATATATATATATATATATAATCATGTGAATCACTGGCAGTGTCTTTAACGTTTGGTGTCAATAATTGAGTTATCAGAAAGTAAGCTGATGATGAACACGTTATGAACATAACTTACTGAATCTTTGTTGAGAAAAAAAAAGAAAAATGACGATACTTAGAAAAAGAAATGTTATATCAGCATGACTATATCCAGATCCACTTTTGCCTCTCATAACTGGAGTATTCCCTCATAGCTGGAGCATTCCCTCATAGCTGGAGCATTCCCTCATAACTGGAGTATTCCCTCATAGCTGGAGCATTCCCTCATAACTGGAGTATTCCCTCATAGCTGGAGCATTCCCTCATAGCTGGAGCATTCCCTCATAACTGGGGCATTCCCGCATAGCTGTAACATTCCTCATAGCTGGAGCATTTCCTCATAGCTGGAACATTTCCTCATAGCTGGAGCATTCCCGCATAGCTGGAACATTTCCTCATAGCTGGAGCATTCCCGCATAGCTGGAACATTTCCTCATAGCTGAAGCATTCCCGCATAGCTGTAACATTCCTCATAGCTGGAGTATTCCCTCATACCTGGGGCATTCCCTCATAGCTGGGGCATTCCCTCATAGCTGGAGTATTCCCTCATACCTGGGGCATTCCCTCATAGCTGGAGCATTTCCTCATAGCTGGAACATTTCCTCATAGCTGGAGCATTCCCGCATAGCTAGAGTATTCCCTCATACCTGGGGCATTCCCACATAACTGGAGTATTCCCCCATAGCTGGCACATTCCCTCATAGCTGGAACATCCACTCATAGCTGGCACATTCCCTCATAGCTGGAACATCCACTCATAGCTGGCACATTCCCTCATAGCTGGAACATCCATTCATAGCTGGAACATTCCCTCATAGCTGGAGTATTCCCTCATAGCTGGCACATTCCCTCATAGCTGGAACATCCACTTATAGCTGGAACATTCCCTCATAGCTGGAGTATTCCCTCATAGCTGGCACATTCCCTCATAGCTGGAACATCCACTCATAGCTGGCACATTCCCTCATAGCTGGAACATCCACTCATAGCTGGCACATTCCCTCATAGCTGGAACATCCACTCATAGCTGGCACATTCCCTCATAGCTGGAGTATTCCCTCATAGCTGGCACATTCCCTCATAGCTGGAACATCCACTTATAGCTGACACATTCCCTCATAGCTGGAGCATTCCCTCATAGCTGGCACATTCCCTCATAGCTGGAACATCCACTCATAGCTGGCACATTCCCTCATAGCTGGAACATCCACTCATAGCTGGCACATTCCCTCATAGCTGGAACATCCACTCATAGCTGGAACATTCCCTCATAGCTGGAGTATTCCCTCATAGCTGGCACATTCCCTCATAGCTGGAACACCCACTTATAGCTGGAACATTCCCTCATAGCTGGAGTATTCCCTCATAGCTGGCACATTCCCTCATAGCTGGAACATCCACTCATAGCTGGAACATTCCCTCATAGCTGGAGTATTCCCTCATAGCTGGCACATTCCCTCATAGCTGGAACATCCACTCGTAGCTGGAACATTCCCTCATAGCTGGAGTATTCCCTCATAGCTGGCACATTCCCTCATAGCTGGAACATCCACTTATAGCTGGAACATTCCCTCATAGCTGGAGTATTCCCTCATAGCTGGCACATTCCCTCATAGCTGGAACATCCACTTATAGCTGGAACATTCCCCCTTAGCTGGAGCATTCCTGCATAGCTGGAACATTCCCTCATAGCTGGAGCATTCCCGCATAGCTAGAGCATTTCCACAGAGCTGGAGTATTCCTTCATAGCTGGAGCATTCCTTCATACGTGGAGCATACCCTCAGCTGGAGTATTTCCTCATACCTGGAGCATTCCTTCATACGTGGAGCATTCCCTCAGCTGGAATATTCCCTCAATTCTGGAGCATTCTCACATAGCTGGAGTATTCCCATAGCTGCATCATTGCCTCATAGCTGGAACATTCTCTCATAGCTAGAGCATTCCCTCACAGCTTGAGTATTCCATCATAGCTGGAGCATTCCTGCACAGGTAAAGCATTCCCTCATAGTTAGAGCATTCCCTCATACCTGGAGCATTGCCTCAGCTGGAGTATTTCCGCATAAGTGGAGCATTCCCTCATAGCTGGAGTATTCCCTCATAGCTGGAGCATTCCCTCATAGCTGGAACATTCCTCATAGCTGGAGCATTCCCCATAGCTGAGATTTCCTCATAGCTGGAGCATTCCTGCACAGGTAAAGCATTCCCTCATAGCTGGAGCATTCCCGCATAGCTGGAACATTTCTTCATAGCTGGATCATTCCCTCATAGCTGAGCGCATTCCTCATAGCATGGAGCATTCTCATAGTGGAGCATTCCTCAAGCTGGAGCATTTCCGCATAAGTGGAGCATTCCCTCATAGCTGGAGCACTCCTTCATACCTGAAGCATTACCTCATAACTGGATCATTCCCACATAGCTGGAGCATTTGCTCATAACTAGAGCATTCCTCATAGCTGGAGCATTCCCTCTTGGCTGGAGCATTTTCTCATAGCTGGAGTATTCCCTCATAGTTGGAGCATTCCCTCATAGCTGGAGCGTTTCATTATAGCTGGAGCATTTCCGTATAGCTGGAGCATTCCCTCATACCTGGACCATTTCCTCGTAGCTGGAGTATTCCCTCTTACCTGGACCATTCCCGTATAGCTGGAGCATTCCCTCATAGCTGGAGTATTCACCTATAGCTGGATTATTCCCTCATTTCTGGAGCATTCCCACATGGCTGGAGCATTCCCTCATAGCTGGAGAATTCCCTCAAACCTTTAGTATTCCCTCATAGAAGGAGCATATCCTCATAGCTGGAGCATTCCCGCATAGCTATAGCATTTACTCATGGCTGAAACATTTCCTCGGGGTCCACTACCCTTGCTTCAGCCCTCAGGGTCCACCATATCGCTTCAGGTGAGGCCTCCAGCCTACGCGTCAGCCCTCAGGGTCCACCATATCGCTTCAGGTGAGGCCTCCAGCCTACCCGTCAGCCCTCAGGGTCCACCATATCGCTTCAGGTGAGGCCTCCAGCCTACGCGTCAGCCCTCAGGGTCCACCATATCGCTTCAGGTGAGGCCTCCAGCCTACCCGTCAGCCCTCAGGGTCCACCATATCGCTTCAGGTGAGGCCTCCAGCCTACCCGTCAGCCCTCAGGGTCCACCATATCGCTTCAGGTGAGGCCTCCAGCCTACCCGTCAGCCCTCAGGGTCCACCATATCGCTTCAGGTGAGGCCTCCAGCCTACCCGTCAGCCCTCAGGGTGCAGCAGCCCAGTGGTCTTCGTGCCCCTGGGGTACATTTCTCCCACGTGAGTGAGGTGTGGTGGATGATGTGTGCCGAGCGTCCGCTCCACTCGTGTTAAAGCTCAAGTGTTGCTCCCCGGCAGCCTCACCTGCTGGTCGCCCCACCCCAGGTAAACCTCCTCCCCACACCACCACCACCACGTCTCCTCCTCGTCTGGTCGACGTGCAGCTGGTCGCCCCACCCCAGGTAAACCTCCTCCCCACACCACCACCACCACGTCTCCTCCTCGTCTGGTCGACGTGCAGCTGGTCGCCCCACCCCAGGTAAACCTCCTCCCCACACCACCACCACCACGTCTCCTCCTCGTCTGGTCGACGTGCAGCTGGTCGCCCCACCCCAGGTAAACCTCCTCCCCACACCACCACCACGTCTCCTCCTCGTCTGGTCGACGTGCAGCTGGTCGCCCCACCCCAGGTAAACCTCCTCCCCACACCACCACCACGTCTCCTCCTCGTCTGGTCGACGTGCACAGCCTGGCTGGCTGGTCTGATGTGGGAGTACGTTGTTTGATAGTGGGTAGGCTGATTGACGGGGGAGAAGGCTGATTGACGGGTGAGAAGGCTGATTAACGGGGGAGAAGGCTGGTTGACGGGGTAGAAGGCTGGTTGACGGAGAAGGCTGATTGACTGGGGAGAAGGCTGTTTGAAGGGGTAGAAGGCTGGTTAACGGGGGAGAAGGCTGGTTGACGGAGGAGAAAGCTTGTTGACGGGGGAGAAGGCTGATTGAAGGGGTAGAAGGCTGGTTAACGGGGGAGAAGGCTGGTTGACGGAGGAGAAAGCTTGTTGACGGGGGAGAAGGCTGTTTGAAGGGGTAGAAGGCTGGTTAACGGGGGAGAAGGCTGGTTGACGGAGGAGAAAGCTTGTTGACGGGGGAGAAGGCTGATGCCGGGGAGAAGGCTGGTTGACGGGGAGAAGGCTGGTTGACGGAGGAGAAGGCTGATTGACATGAGAGAAGGCTGGTTGACGGAGGAGAAGGCTGGTTGACGGAGGAGAAGGCTGGATGACGGGGAGAAGGCTGGTTGACGGAGAAGGCTGGTTGACGGTGGAGAAGGCTGGTTGACGGAGAAGGTTGGTTGACGGGGGAGAAGGCTGGTTTACGGAGGAGAAGGCTAGTTGACGGGGAGACGGCTGGTTGACATAGAAGACTGGTTGACATGAGAGAAGACTAGTTGACGGAGGAGAATTCTAATTGACGGGGTAGAAGGCTAGTTGACGGAGAAGGTTGGTTGACGGAGGAGAAGGCTAGTTGATGGGGAAGAAGGCTGGTTGATGGAGAAGGTTGGTTGACGGGGGAGAAGGCTGGTTTACGGAGGAGAAGGCTAGTTGACGGGGAGACGGCTGGTTGACATAGAAGACTGGTTGACGGAGGAGAATTCTGGTTGACGGGGTAGAAGGCTGGTTGACGGAGAAGGCTGGTTGACAGGGAGAAGGCTGGTTGACAGAGAAGGCTGGTTGACGGGGGAGAAGGCTGGTTGTCGGAGAAGAAGGCTAGTTGAAGGGGGAGAAGGCTGGTTGACGGAGGAGAAAGCTGGTTGACGGGGAGAAGACTGGTTGACGGAGAAGACTGATTGACATGAGTGAAGGCTGGTTGACGGAGGAGAAGGCTGGTTGACGGGGGAAAAGGCTGGTTGACGGAGGAGAAGACTGGCTGACGGGGAAAAGTCTGGTTGACGGAGAAGGCTGGTTGACGGGGAAGAAGGCTGGTTGACGCAGGAGAAGGCTGGTTGGGGGAGAAGGCTGGTTGACGGAGGAGAAGGCTAGTGATGGGAGAAGGTTGGTTGATGGAGAAGGTGGTTGACGGGGAGAAGGCTGGTTACGGAGAAGTTTGACAGAGAGATGTTGACATAGAGACTGGTTGACATGAGAGAAGACTGGTTGACGGAGGAGAATTCTGGTTGACGGGGTAGAAGGCTGGTTGACGGGGAGAAGGCTGGTTGACAGAGAAGGCTGGTTGACGGAGGAGAAGGCTGGTTGTCGGAGAAGAAGGCTAGTTGAAGGGAAGAAGGCTGGTTGACGGAGGAGAAGGCTGGTTGACGGGGAGAAGACTGGTTGACGGAGGAGAAGACTGATTGACATGAGTGAAGGCTGGTTGACGGGGGAAAAGGCTGGTTGACGGAGGAGAAAACTGGTTGACGGGGAAAAGGCTGGTTGACGGAGTAGGCTGGTTGACGGGGAAGAAGGCTGGTTGACGGAGGAGAAGGCTGGTTGACGGGGAGACGGCTGGTTGACATAGAAAACTGGTTGACATGAGAGAAGACTGGTTGACGGAGATTTCTGGTTGACGGGGGAGAAGGCTGGTTGACGGAGAAGGCTGGTTGACGGGGAGAAGGCTGGTTGACGGAGAAGGCTTGTTGACGGGGGAGAAGGCTGGTTGTCGGAGAAGAAGGCTAGTTGACGAGAAGGCTGGTTGACGGAGGAGAAGGCTGGTTGACGGGGAGAAGACTGGTTGACGGAGGAGAAGACTGATTGACATAAGTGAAGGTTGATTGACGGAGGAGAAGGCTGGTTGACGGGGGAAAAGGCTGGTTGACGGAGGAGAAGGCTGGTTGACGGGGAAGAAGGCTGGTTGACGGAGAAGGCTGGTTGACGGGGGAGAAGGCTGGTTGACGGAGGAGAAGGATAGTTGATGGGGAAGAAGGCTGGTTGATGGAGAAGGTTGGTTGACGGGGAGAAAGATGGTTGACGGAGGAGAAGGTTGGTTGATGGGGAAGAAGGTTGGTTGACGGAGAAGGCTGATTGACGTGAGAGAAGGCTGGTTGACGGAGGAGAAGGCTGGTTGACGTTGGAAAAGGCTGGTTGACGGAAAAGGCTGGTTGACGGGAAAGAAGGCTGGTTGACGGAGGAGAAGGCTGGTTGACGGAGGAGAAGGCTGGTTGACGGGAAAGAAGGCTGGTTGACGGAGGAGAAGGCTGGTTGACGTGGGTGATGGCAGGTTGACGGAGGAGAAGGCTAGTTGACGGGGGAGAAGGCTGGTTGTTGGATAGATTACGTGGGTAGGGAGGGAGGGTAGTTGATGGTTGTTGTTGTTACTGTTGTAATGGGGAGAAGAGGAAGCCGGTAGCACATTAACCTGGGTTGGGTTAACTGTTGTTGAACTTAAGTGCTTGGAAGGCTGGTTGACGGGGTTGGGGGGGTAGGCTGATTTGTGGGTACCTTATGGTTGCGAGGCTAGTTGACGTGGAGATATTCTGATGGGGAGATTAGTTGGTTGGGAGGCTGGCTGACATGGGGAGAGGAAGTTCGGTGGAGCTTACAATTGGGAGGCAAGGTGATGTAGGGAGATTAAGTGGTTTGGAGGTGGGTTAACATGGGTTATGCTGTTTTGGGGAGTTTAGATAGTTGGGAGACTGGTTTTTGTAGGGTAGACTGATAAGTTGCTTGATGTGGGGGTAGGCTGACAGTTTGGTTGACCTAGGAGTAGGTTGGCAGCTTGTTTGACGTGGGATAGGCTGACAGGTCAGTTGACTTGCGTAGACTGGTAAGATGGTTGACGTAGGAGTTGGTTGGCAGGTTGATTGACGTAGGGGTAGACTGATAGGTTGGTTGACTTGAGGGTAGACTGATAAGTTCGTTGATATGGGAATAGACTTTTAAGTTGGTTGACGTGAGAGTAGAACGGTAAGGTGATTGACGTAGGGGTAGACAGGCAAGTTGGTTGGGGATGGGCCAGTAAGTTGATTGACGTGGAGGAAGACTGGTAAGATGATTTATGTATAGAAGGCTGGCAGGTTGGTTGAAGTGGGAGTGAGCTGGTAAGGTAGTTGACGCAGGGGATTCTTGCATATTGGTTGACGTGGGGTTTGGCATGGAAAAGCGGTTAACGTGAGAGTAGGATGGTATGTGGTTGATGGGGTGTACTGGCAAGATGTATGGTGTGGAGGTAGATTGGTGAAATGGTTAACGTAGGAGAAGACCGGTAGCTAGGTGAAGTCGAGGTAGGCTGGTAGGTTATTTAACGTAGGAGTACACTGTTAAGACAGTTGACGTTAGGGTAGGCTGATAAGTTGGTTGACGTGGGATTAGACTGATAGATTGGTTGACATGGGATTAGACTTGTAAGTTGGTTGACGTGGGGGAAGGCAGGCAGGCAGGGAGGCAGGCAGGCTGGCCCGCTGGCTGGCAGGCAGGCAGGCAGGCAGGCAGGCAGGCAGGCATTCAGGCTGGCTGGCTGGCTGGCTGGAAGGTAGGCAGGCAGGCAGGCTGGCAGGCAGGTAGGCAGTCGCTAGGTGGCAAGCAAGCAGGCAGGCAGGTAAGCAGGCAGGTTAGATGGCAGGCAGGCAGCCTGGAAGGCAGGCAGCCTGGCAGTCAGGCTGGCTGGCAGTAGGCAGGCAGGCAAGCAGGCAGGCAGGCCGGCTAGCTGGCAGGCAGGCAGGCTGGCTAGAAGGCAGGTAGGCAGGCTGGCAGGTAGGCAGGCAGGCTGGCAGGCAGGTAGGCAGTCGCTAGGTGGAAAGCAAGCAGGCAGGCAGGTAGGCAGGCAGGTTAGATGGCAGGTAGGTAGGCAGGCAGCCTGGCAGGCAGCCTGGCAGTCAGGCTGGCTGGCAGAAGGCAGGCAGGCAAGGAGGCAGGCAGGTCGCCTAGCTGGCAGGCAGGCAGGCTGGCTAGAAGGCAGGAAGGCAGGCAGGCTGGCAGGCAGGCTAGCAGGCAGGCTGGCTGGGAGGCATGCATGCAGGCAGGCTGGCTGGCAGGCAGACCGGCAGGCAGTCTGGCTGGCTGGCTGGCAGGTAAGCAGGCTGGCTGGTTGGTAGGCAGGCGGGCTAGCTGGCAGTAAGGCAGGTAGGTTAGCTGGCAGGCAGGCAGGCTGGCTGGAAGGCAGGCAGGCAGGCAGGTTAGCTGGCAGGCAGGCAGGCTTGCTGGAAGGCAGGTAGGCAGGCAGGCTGGCTGGCAGGCATGCATGCAGGCAGGCAGGCTGGCTGGCAGGCTGGTTGATAGGCAGGCAGGCTAGCTGGCAGGCAGTCAGGCTAGCTGGCTGGCAAGCAGGCAGGCAGGCAGGCAGGCAGGCAGGCAGGGAGGCTGGCTGGCAGGTAGGCAGGCAGGCCGGTAGACAAGGTAGGCTGGCTGGCAGGGAGGCAGACTGGCAGACAGGCTGGCTGGCTTGCGGATAGGCTGGTAGGCAGGCTGGCTGGCAGGCAGGCAGACAGGCTGGCTAGCTGGCTGGTAGGCAGGCAGGCGGGAAGGTAGGCAGGCTGGCTGGCAGACAGGTTGGCTGGCTGACAGGCAGGCAGGCTGGCAAGTAGGCGGGCTGGCAGGTAGGTAGGCAGGCTGGCAGATAGGTAGGCAGGCAAGCAGGCAGGCAGACAAGTAGGCAGGCAGGCTGGTAGGCAGGCAAGCAGGCTGGCTGGCTGGCTGGCTGGCTGGCTGGCTGGCTGGCTGGCAGGCAGGCAGGCAGGCAGGCAGGTGGGCTGGCAGGCAGGTAGGCAGGAAATCTGGCTGGCAGGCAGGCAGGCTGGCAGAAAGGCAGGTAGGTAGGCTGACAGGCAGGCAGGGGTCGGCTGGGAGGCAGGTAGGCAGGTTGACTGGCTGGCTAGCTGGCAGGTAGGCAGGCTGGCAGACAGGCAGGCTGGCTGGCAGGTAGGCAGGCAGGCTGGCAGGCAGGCAGGCAGGCTGCCTGGCTGGCTGGTTGGTAAACAGGCAGGCTGGCAGGCAGTTTAGCTGGCAGACAGGCAGGCAGTCTGGCTGGCTGGCTGGCTGGCAGGCAGGTAGGCAGGCAGGCAGACTGGTAGGCAGAAATGCAAGTAGGTAGGCTGACAGGCAGGTTGGCTGGGAGGCAGATAGGCAGGATGACTGGTTGCCTAGCTGACAGGTAGGCAGGCTGGCAGACAGGCAGGCTGGCTGGCTGGCTGGCTGGCTGGCAGGTAGGCAGGCAGGCTGGCAGCCAGGCAAGCAGGCAGGCACTCAGGTTGCCTGGCTGGCTGGTAGGTAGGCAGGCAGGCTAGCAGGCAGGCTGGCAGGCAGGTTGGCTGGCAGGCAGGCAGGCAGGCAGGCTGGCTGGCAGGCCGACAGGCAGGCAAACAGGCAGGCAGGCGGACTGTCAGGCAGGCAGGCAGGCAGGCAGGCAGGCAGGAAATCTGGCTGGCAGGCAGGTTGGCTGGGAGGAAGATAGGCAGGATGACTGGCTGGCTAGCTGGCAGGTAGGCAGGCAGGCTGGCAGGCAGGCAGCCAGGCAAGCAGGCAGGCAGGCAGGCAGGTTGCCTGGCTGGTAGGTAGGCAGGCAGGCTAGCAGACAGGCTGGCAGGCAGGTTAGCTGGCAGGCAGGCGGGCTGGCTGGCAGGCAAACAGGCAGGCAGGTGGACTGACAGGCTGGCAGGCAGGCAGGCAGGAATTCTGGCTGGCTGGCAGAAAGGCAGGCAGGCAGGTTGGCTGGGAGGCAGATAGGCAGGATGACTGGCTGGCTAGCTGGCATGTAGGCAGGCTGGCAGACAGGCAGGCTGGCTGGGAGGTAGGCAGGCAGGCTGGCAGCCAGGCAAGCAGGCAGGCAGGCAGGCAGGCAGGCAGGCAGGCTGCCTGGATGGCTGGTAGGTAGGCAGGCAGGCTAGCAGGCAGGTTGGCTGGCAGACAGGTAGGCAGGCTGGCAGACAGGCAGGCTAGCGGGCTGGCTGGCAGGTAGGCAGGCAGGCTGGCAGGTAAGAAGGCTGAGTGGCAAGCAGGCAGGCAGGCTGGCTGGCAGAAAGGCAGGCAGGTAGGCTGACAGGTAGGCAGGCAGGCAGGTTGTCTGGCTGGCTAGCTGGCAGGTAGGTAGGCTGGCAGGCAGGCAGGCAGGCGGGCAGGCTGGCTGGCTGGCTGGTTGGCTGGTAGGTAGGCAGGCTGGCAGGCAGACAGGCAGGCAGGTTGGCAGGAAGGCTGGCTAGCTGGCAGGCAGGCAAGCAGATAAGCGGGCAGGCAGGCAGGGAGGCTGACTGGCAGACAGGTAGGCAGGCAGGCAGGCTGGCTGTCAGGCAGGCAGGCAGGAAGGCTGGCTGGCTGGCAGGCAGGCAAGCAGATAAGCGGGCAGGCAGGCAGGGAGGCTGACTGGCAGACAGGTAGGCAGGCAGGCTGGCTGTCAGGCAGGCAGGCAGGCAGGCAGAGAGGTAGGCTAGCTAGCAGGCAGGCAGGCTGATTGGAAGGCTGGCAGGCAGGCTGGCTGGCAGGGAGGCAGGCAGGCAGGCTAGCTGGCAGGCTCACAAGCAGACTGGCTGGCAGGCAGGCAGGCAGGCTGGCAAGCAGGTTGGCTGGCGGGTAGGCAGGCAGGCAGGCAGGCAGGCAGACAGGCTGGCTGGCAGGCAGGCAGGTGGGAAGGTAGGCAGGCTGGCAGGCAGGCAGGCAGGCAGACAGACAGGTTGGCTGGCTGGCAGGTAGGCAGGCTGGCTGGCGGGTAGGCAGGCAGGCAGGTTGGTAGGCAGGCAGGCAGAAACGCAGGCAGGCTGGTAGGCAGGCAGGCAGGCAGGCAAACAGGCCGGCAGGTGGACTGGCAGGCAAACAGGCAGGCAGGTAGACTGGCAGGTAGGCAGGCAGGCAGGCTGGCTGGCTGGCTGGCTGGCTGGCAGAAAGGCTGCAGGCAGGTAGGCAGGCAGGCTGGCAGACAGGTTGGCTGGCTGGCAGATAGGCAAGCTGGCTGGCGGGTAGGCAGGCAGGCAACCAGACAAGCAGGCAGGTAAGCAGGCAGGCAGACAAGCAGGCAGGCTGGTAGGCAGGCAAGCAGGCAGGCAGGCAGGCTGGTAGGCAGGCAAGCAGGCAGGCAGGCAGGCAAGCAGGCAGGTAGGCAGGCAAACAGGCAGGCAGATGGACTGGCAGGCAGGCAGGTAGACTGGCAGACAGGCAGGCAGGCAGACACAGGCAGGCAGGCAGGCTGGCAGGCAGGAAGGCTGAGTGGCAGGCAGGCAGGTTGGCTGGCAGAAAGGCAGGCAGGTAGGCTGACAGCCAGGCGAGCAGGTTGGCTGGGAGGCAGGCAGGCAGGCAGGTTAGCAGGTAGGCTGGCTGGCAGGCAGGCTGGCAGACAGGCAGGCAGGCTGGTAGGCACTCAAGCAGGTTGGCTGGGAGGCAGGCAGGCTTACTGGCTGGCTAGCTAGCAGGTAGGCAGGCAGGCTGGCTGGCTGGCAGGTAGGCAGGCAGGCATTCAGGCAGGCAAGCAGACTGGTTGGCTGGCTGGCAGGCAGGCAGGCAGGCTTGCTGGCTGGTAGGTGGGTAGGCAGGCAGGCAGGCAGGCTGGCTGGCAGGCTCGGACAGGCAGGCATGCTCGGACAGACAGGCATGCAGGCAGATTGGCAGGCAGGCAGGCAGGCATGCTGGCTGGCTGGATAACTGGCTGGCTGGCTGGCAGGCAGGCAGGCTGGCTGGCAGGCAGGCAGGCACGGCAGGCAGGCTCGGGCAGGCAGGAAGGCAGGCTCGGGCAGGCAGGAAGGCAGGCTGGCCGGCTGGCTGGCAGGCTCGGGCAGGCAGGCATACTCGGGCAGGCAGGCATGCAGGCAACCAGATTGGCTGGCAGGCAGATAGGCTGGCAGGCAGGCAGGCACAGGCAGGCAGGCTGGCTGGCTGGCTGGCAGGCTCGGGCAGGAAGGCATGCTCGGGCAGGCAGGCAGGCCTGCTGTCTGGCTGGCTGGCTGGCAAGCTGGCTGGCTGGCTGGCAGGCAGGCATACTGCCAGGCAAGCTGGCAGGCTGGATGGCTGGCAGGCTGGCAGGCAGGCTGGCTGGCTGACAGACTCGGGCAGGCAGGCAGGCAGGCTCGGGCAGGCAGGCAGGCCTGCTGTCTGGCTGGCTGGCTGGCAAGCAGGCTGGCTGGCTGGCAGGCTCAGGCAGGCAGGCAATTAGATTTGCTGGCTGGCATGCTTGGGCTGGCAGGCAGGAAGGAGGGCTGACAGGCAGGCAGGCAGGCAGGCAGGCAGGCAGGCTTGGGCAGGCAGGCAGGCTGGCAGGCAGGCTGACAGGCTCGGGCAGGCTGGCTGGCAGGCAGGCAGACAGGCAGTTGGCTGGCTGGCTCGGGCAGGCAGGCAGGCTGGGACGCAGGCTGGCAGGCTCGGGCAGGGTGGTTGGCAGGCAGGCTGGCTGGCAGGCTCGTGCAGGCTGGCTGACAGGTTGGCAGGCAGGCAAGCTGGCTGGCAGGCTCGGGCGGGAAGGTTAAAGCGACATGGAAAGTATAGTGTGTAGAGGGGAGTGTGATGGAGTAGGACCAGGGTGGAGGGGGAGCCAGGCCTTGTACGTGTAGGTGGCGAGGAAAGTGTAGGTGGCGAGGAAAGTGTAGATGGTGAGGAAAATATAGGTGGCGAGGGAAGTGTAGGTGGCGAGGAAAGCGTAGGTGGCGAGGGAAGTGTAGGTGGCGAGGGAAGTGTAGGTGGGAAGGAATGTGCATATGAGAAAAGGATGTGCAGGATGGGAGAGACGCACAGGAGGGGAGGAACATGTCTCATGTTTTAGGGTTATAGTTTAGTGAATGTTTCATGTTTCCTCATGGTTATAGTCGGTATATAGTTTCATGAATGTTTCAGGGTTAGACTTTGGTGTAAATTTTCATGTACTCAGGGATACACTCTGGAATACAGTTTCATATGTCCTTAGGGATGCACTTTAGTGTAAAGCTTCGTGTTTTTAGGATATACTCGTGTAAAGTTTTGTGTTCTCAGGGATACACTCTTGTTTAAGGTTTCATGTGTACTCAGGTATACACCCTGATTTATAGTGTCATGTGTCCTCAGGGATACATTCTGGTGAACAGTTTCATATGTGCTTAGGTATGCACTCTAGTGTAAAGTTTCATCTGTCCTCAGGCATACGCTCGTGTAAAGTTTCATAGGTACTCAGGTATACATCCTGATGTAAAGTTTCATGTGTCCTCAGGGATACACTATGGTGTAAAGTTTCATGTGCCCTCAGGGATACACTTTGGTATAAATTTTCATGTGTCCTCAGGGATACACTTCGCTGTAAAGTTTCATGTGTCCGTAGGGATACACTTTGGTGTAAAGTTTCATGTACCTTCAGGGATACACTTTGGTGTAAAGTTTCATGTGTCCTCATGGATACACCGGTGCACAGTTTCATGTGTCCTTAGGGATGCCCTCTGGTGTAATTTCATGTGTTCTCAAGGATACACTTGTGTAAAGTTTCATTTGTTCTCAGGGATACACTCTAGTTTAAAGTTTCATATGTACTCAGGTATACACACTGATATAAAGTTTCAAGTGTCCTCAGAGATACACTATGGTGTAAAGTTTCATATTCGTCAGGGATACACTATGGTGTAAAGTTTCACGTGTCCTTAGGGATACACATTGGTGTAAGGTTTCATGTGTCCTCAGGGTTACACTTTGGAGTAAAGTTTCATGTGTCTTCAGAAATACACTTTGGTGTAAAGTTCCATGTGTCCTCAGGGATTCACTCTAGGTTTTCATGTCTCAGGGTTGCACTGGTGTAAAGTTTCATGTGTCCTCAGGGATATACTGGTGTAAACTTTCATATCTCCCCAGGGTTACACTGGTGTAAAGTTTCATGTGTCCTCGGGGATTCACTCTAGTTTAGATTTTCATGTCTCAGGGTAACACCGGTGTAAAGATTCGTGTCCTCAGGGATATTCTGGTGAAACGTTTCATGTCTCCCCAGGGTTACACTGGTGTAAAGTTTCATGTGTCCTCAGGGTTACAGTCTGATGTAAATTTTCAGATGTCCTTAGGGTTACACTCTGGTTTAAAGTTTAATGTGTTCTCAGGGATACACACTGGTGTAATGTTTCATGTGTCTTCAAGGATACACTGTGGTGTAAAGTTTCATGCGTCCCCAGGGATATACTTTAGTGTAAAGTTTCATGTACTCTCAGTTTCATGCGTCCCCGGGGATATGATTTAGTGTAAAGTTTCATGTACTCTCACGGATACACTCTGGTGTAAAGTTTCATGTGTTCTTAGGGATACACTCCGGCGTAGTCACATGCGTCCTCAGGGTTACGCTCTGGTGTGATGTTTCTTGTGTCTTCAGGGTTACGTTCTGTTATAAAGTTTCATGTGTCCTCAGGGATATACTCTGATGTAATGTTTTTTGTGTCCTCAGGAATACACTGTGGCGTAATGTTTCATGTGTCTTCATGATTACACTGGTGTAAAATTTCCTGTGTCCCCAGGAATACACTTTGATGTAAAGTTTCATGTGTCCTCAGAGATACACTTTGGTGTAAAGCTTCATGCGTCCTCAGGGATACACTTTGGTGTAAAGTTACATGTGTCCTCAGGATTACACTGTGGTGTAATGTTTTATGTGTCCTAAGGGCTACTTTCTGGTGTAAGGTTTCATGTATCCTCAGGGATACACTCTAATTTAAATTTTCATGTGTTCTCAGGGTTACACTTTGGTGTAAAGTTTCATGTGTCCTTAGCGATACACTCTAATTTAAATTTTCATGTGTTCTCAGGGTTACACTCTGGTGTAAAGTTTCATGTGTCCTCAGGGATATACTGGAGTAAAGTTGTATGTCTCCTCAGGGTTATACTCTGGCGTAATGTTTCATAAGCCTTCAGGGTTACACTGTGGTGTAAAGTTTCACGTATCCTCAGGGGTACACTTTCGCTTTAAGTTTTGTGTCCCCAGGGTTACACTCTGGTGTAATGTTTCATGTGTCCTCAGGGTTACATTCTGGTGTAAAGTTTCATGTGTCCTCAGGGGTACTCTCTAGTTCAAATTTTCATGTGTTCTCAGGGTTACTTTCTGGTGTAAAGATACATGTATCCTCAGGGATATACAGGTGAAACGTTTCATGTGTCCTCGTGGTTACACTATGATGTAAAGTTTCATGCGTCCCCAGGGGATATGCTTTAGTGTAAAGTTTCATGTATCCTCACGGATACACTTTGATGTAAAGTTTCATTTGTCATCAGGAATACACTCTGGTGTAAAGATACTTGTGTCCTCAGGGTTACACTCTGGTGTAATGTTTCATGTGTCTTCAGGGTTACGTTCTGGTGTAAGATTTCATGTGTCCCCAGGAATACACTCTTGTGTAAAGTTTCATGTGTCCTCAGGGATACACTTTGATGTAATGTTTCATATGTCCTCAGGGTTACATATTGGTGTAAAGTTTCATATGTCCTGAGGGATACACTTTGGTGTAATGTTTCATGTGCCTTCAGGGTTACATATTGGTGTAAAGTTCCATGTGTCCTCAGGGTACATTCTGGTGTAATGTTACATGTGTCCTCAGGGCTATACTAGTGTAGTTTCATTTCTTCTCAGGGATACGCGTTGATGTAAAGTTTCATTTGTCCAGGGATACACTGTGGTGTAAAGTTTCAAATGTCCTCATTTTCGTGTAAAGTTTCATTCGTTCTCAGGGATACACTCTAGTTTAAATTTTCATGTGTCCTCAGGGTTACATTCTGGTGTAAAGTTTCATGTGTCCTCTGGGTTACTTTTTTAGTGTAAAGTTTCAGGGTTGCATTCCGGTGTAGTGTTTCATATATCCTCAGGGTTACATTCTGGTATAAAGTTTCATGTGTCCTCCGAGATACACTCTGGTATGGTGTTACATTTATCCCCAGGGTTAAACTCTGATTTGAAGTTTCATGTGTCCTCAGGGTTACACTCTGGTGTAGAGTTTCATGTGTCCTTAAGATTATACTGGTAAAAAGTTCCATGTGTCCTCAGGGATGTACTGTTGTAAAGTTTCATTTGTTCTCATGGAAACACTGGTATAAAGTTTCATGTGTCCACAGGGATGTACTCGTGTAAAGTTTCATGTCTCCTCAGGGTTACACTCTAGTGTAAAGTTTCAGGTGTCGTCAGAGATATACATATAAATTTTCATGTATCCTCAGGGACACACTCTCGTTTAAAGTTTCATGTATCCTTCAGATTCACTCCGGTGTAAAGTGTCATGTGTCTTCAGCGATTCATTCCGGTGTAAAGTTTCATTTGTCTTCAGGCTTACAATCTGGTGTCAAGTTGCACATGTCCTTAGGGACACACTCTGGTGCAAAGTTTCATGTGTCCTCAGAGACACATTCTAGTTTAAAGTTTCATGTGTTCTTAGGGTTACACTTTGATGTAAAGTTTCATGTTCTCAGGGATACACTTTGATTTACATTTTCGTGTATTCTGAGGTTACACTCTGGTGTAAAGTTATATGTGTCTTCAGGGCTACACTGGTGTAAAGTTTCAGGTGACGTCAGAGGTACGCATGTAAATTTTCATCTATCCTTAGGGATACACTCTGGTGTAAAGTTTCATGTATATTTAGGATTTCACTCAGGTGTAAAGTTTCATGTGTCCTCAGCGATTCATTCCGGTGTAAAGTTTCATGTTTCTCCAGGGTTACAATCTGGTGTAAAGCATCATGTGTCTTATCGGTTACACCGGTGTAAAGTATCATGTGTCTTATAGGTCACACCGATGTAAAGTATCATGTGTCCTCAGCGATTCATTCCGGTGTAAAGTTTCATATGTCTTTAGGGTTACAATCTGGTGTAAAGTATCATGTGTCCTCAGCGATTCATTCCGGTGTAAAGTTTCATGTTTCTTATGGGTTACACTGGTGTAAAGTATCATGTGTCTTCAGGATTATTTTCTGGTGTAATTTCATGTGTCCTCGGGGATACACTCTGGTGTAAAGTTTCATATATCTTATGGGTTATGTTCTCGTGTAAAGTTTCATATGTCATCAGAGATAAACTCTGATATAAAGTTTTATGTTTTCTGAAGGATACAGTTTGGGGTAAAGTTCATGTGTCCTCATTGATACGTTTTGGATGTAAAGTTTCATGTGTCCTCAGGGACACACTTTGGTGTAAAGTTTTATGTGTCCTCAGGGACACACTTTGGTGTAAAGTTTTATGTGTCCTCAGGGACGCACTTTGGTGTAAAGTTTCATATGTCCTCAGGGACACACTTTGGTGTAAAGTTTTATGTGTCCTCAGGGATACACTTTGGGTTACATTCTGGTGTAAAGATTTATATGTCATCAGAGATAAACTCTGGTGTAAAGTTATATATGTCCTAAAGGATACACTTTGGTGTAAAGCTCATGTGTCCCAAGGGATACGCTTTGGATGCAGAGTTTCATGTGTCCTCAGGGACACACTTTGGTATAAAGGTTTATGTGTCCCCAGGGAGACACTTTGGTGTAGTTTCATCTGTCCCCAGGGATTCACTTGGATGTAAAGTTTCATGTGTCCTCAGGGATGCACTCGTGTAAAGTTTCATGTGTCCTCAGGGATACACTTTTGTGTAAAGTTTCATGTGTCCAGGGATACACTTTGGTGTAAAGTTTCATATGTCCTGAGGGATACACTCCGGTGTAAAGTTTCATGTGTCCTCAGGGATGCACTTTTGTGTAAAGTTTCATTGTCCAGGGATACACTTAGGTGTAAAGTTTCATGTGTCCTCAGGGATTCACTTTGGTGTAAAGTTTTATGTGTCCTCAGAGATACACTTTTATATAAAGTTTCATGTATCGTCAGGGATACATTCCAGTTTAAAGTTTCATGTGTACCCAGATATACACTCTGATGTAAAGTTTCATGTGTATGGGATACACTCCGGTGTAAAGTTTCATGTGTCTTCAGGGATACTCTCTGGTGTAATGTTTCATGTGTCTTCAGGATTACATTCTGGTGTAAAGTATCATGTGTCCTCAGGGTTACACTCTGTTTTGAAGTTTCATGTGTCCTCAGGGTTACATTCTGGTGCAAAGTTTCATGTGTACTCAGGGTTACACTCCAGTGTAAATTTTCATGTGTCTTCAGGGTTACATTCTGGTGTAATGTGCCAGGGTTACATTCTGGTGTAATGTTTCATGTGTCTTCAGGGTTACACTGACGTAATGTTTCATGTGTCCTCAGGGTTACACTGATGTAATGTTTCATGTGTCCTCGGGGATACACTCTGGTATAATGTTACATTTGTCCTCGGTTAAACTCTGATGTAAAGTTTCATGTGTCCTCAGAGTTACATTCTGATTTAAAGTTTCATGTTTTCTTAAGGTTATACTAATGTAAAGTTTCATGTGTCCTCAGGGATGCAATCTGGTATAAAGTTTCATGTGTTCCCAGGGATAGACTGACCTAAAGTTTCATGTGTTTTCATGGAAACCCTCTAGTATAAAATTTCATGTGTCCACAGGGATGTACTGGTGTAAAGTGTCATGCTTCCTCAGGGTTGCACTCTGGTGTAAAGTTTCATGTGTCGTCAGAGATACACTCATGTAAATTTCCATGTGTCCTTAGGGATACACTCTGGTGTAAAGTTTCATGTATCCTTAGGATTTCATTCAGATGTAGTTTCATGCGTCCTCAGTGATTCACTCCTATGTAAGGTTTCATGTGTCTTCAGGGTTACAATCTGGTGTAAAGTGTCATGTGTCTTATTGGTTACACAGTTGTAAAGTATCATGTGTCCTCAGGGTACATTCTGGTGTAAAGTTTCGCGTGTCTTCAGGATTGCATTCTGGTGTAGTTTCATGTGTCCTCGTGGATACACTCTGGTGTAATGTTTCATGTGTCTTATGGGTTACATTCTGGTGGAAAGTTTCATATATCATCAGAATAAACTCTGGTGTAAAGATATGTGTCCTGAAGGATACATTTTGGTGTAAAGTTCATGTGTCCCCAGGGATACGCTTTGGATGTAAAGTTTCATGTGTCCTCAGGGACACACTTTGGTGTAAAGTTTTATGTGTCCTCAGGGATATACTTTGGTGTAAAGTTTCGTGTGTCCCCAGGGATACACTTGGATGTAAAGTTTCATGTGTCATAAGGGATGCACTTTTGTGTAAAATTTCATGTGTCCAGGGATACACTTTGGTATAAAGTTTCATGTGTCCTGAGGGATACACTTTGATGTAAAGTTTCATGTGTCCTTAGGGATACACTGGTGTAAAGTTTCATGTGTCGTCACGAATACACTCCAGTTTAAAGTTTCATGTGTACCCAGATATACAGTCTGATGTAAAGTTTCATGTGTCTGGGATACACTCTGGTGTAAAGTTTCATGTGTCCTCAAGGATACACTTTTAATGTAAAGGGTCATGTGTCCAGTGATACACTTTGGTGTAAAGTTTCATGTGTCCTCAGGGATTCACTTTGTTGTAAAGTTTCATGTGTCCTCAGGGATACACTATGGTGTAAAGTTTCATGTGTTGTCAGGTATACACTCCAGTTTAAAGGTTCATGTGTACCCAGATATACATTCTGATGTAAAGTTTCATGTGTCTGGGATACACTACGGTGTAAAGTTTCATTTGTCCTTAGAGTTACTCTCTGGTGTAATGTTTCATGTGTCTTCAGGATTACATTCTGGTGTAAAGTGTCATGTGTCCTCAGGGTTACACTCTTGTTTTGAAGTTTCATTTGTCCTCAGGGTTACATTCTGATGTAAACTTTCGTGTGTACTCAGGGCTACACTCTGGTGTAAAGTTTCATGTGTCCTCACGGGTTACTTTCTGGTATAACGTGTCAGGGTTACATTCTGGTGTAATGTTTCATGTGTCCCCAGGGTTACATTCTGATGTAATTTTTCATGTGTCTCAGGGATACACTCTGGTATAATGTTACATTTGTCCTAAGGGTTACACTCTGATGTAAAGTTTCATGTGTCCTCAGAGTTACATTCTGGTGCAAAGTTTCATGTGTCCTCAAGGTTATACTGGTGTAAAGTTTCATGCGTCCTCAGGGATACAATCTGGTATAAAGTTTCACGTGTCCTCAGTGATATACTAGTCTAGAGTTTCATGTGTTTTCATGAAAACATTCTGGTATAAAGTTTCATGTATCGACATGGACGTACTGGTGTAAAAATTAATGTTTCTCAGGATTGCACTCTGGTGTAAAGTTTCATGTGTCGTCAGAGATACACTCATGTAAATTTTCATGTGTCCTCAGGAATACACTCTGGTGTAAAGTTTCATGTATCCTTAGGATTTCATTCAGGTGTAAAGTTTCATGTGTCCTCAGCGGTTCATTCCGGTGTAAAGTTTCATGTGTTTTCAGGGTTACAATATGGTGTAAAGTGTCATGTGTCTTATTGGTTACACTGTTGTAAAGTATCATATGTCCCCAGGTTACACTCTGATGTAAAGTTTCATGTGTCTTCAGGATTACATTCTGGTGTAGTTTCATGTGTCCTCGGAGATACACTCTGGTGTAAAGTTTCTTGTGTCTTATGGATTACACCTGTTTAAAGTATCATATGTCCTCAGGGTTACACTCTAGTGTAAAGTTTCATGTGTCCTCAGGGTTATACTATGGTGTAAGGTTTCATATGTCCTAAGGGTTGCACTCCGGTGTAAAGTATTATGTGTCATCAGGGATACACTCTGGTGTAATGTTTCATGTGTCCTCTAAGTTACACCCTGGTGTAATGTTCCATGTGTCCTTAGGGATACACTGATGTTATGTTTCATTTGTCCTCAGGGATACACTCTGGAGTAAATTTCATATGTCCTCTGGGGATACATTCTGGTGTAAAGTTTCATGTGTCCTATGGGTTACGCTGGTGTAAAATATCACGTGTCTTCAGGGTTACATTCTGGTGTAATGTTTCATGTGTCCTCATGGATACGCTCTAGTGTAACGTTTTATATGTCCTCAGGATTACACTTTGGTGTAATGTTTCATTTGTCCTCGGGGTTACATTCTGGTGTAAATTTTCATGTGTCCTCAGGGATACACTTTGGTGTAAAGTATCATGTGTCTTCAGGGTTACATTCTGGTATAAAGTTTCATGTGTCTTCAGGAATACACTCTGGTGTAAAGTTATATGTGTCCTGAGGGATACTTTTCGGTGTAAAGTTTTATGTGTCCCCAGGGATACACTTTGGATGTAGAGTTTCATGTGTCCTCAGCGATACACTTCGGTGTAAAGTTTCATGTGTACTCTGGGATACACTATGGTGTAAAGTTTCTTGTGTCCCCAGGGATATTCTTTGGATGTTAAGTTCATGTGTCCTGAGGGATACACTTTGGTGTAAAGTTTCATGTGTCCTCAGGGATACGCTGTGGTGTTAAGTTTCATGTGTTCTCAGGGATACACTTTGGTGTAAAGTTTCATGTGTCGTCAAGAATACCCTCTGTGTATTCAGATATACACTCTCATGTAAAGTTTTATGTGTCTGGGATACACTGCGGTGTAAAGTTTCATGTGTCTTCAGGGATGCTCTCTGGTGTAGTTTCATGTGTTTTCAGGATTACATTCTGGTGTAAAGTATCATGTGTCCTCAGGGTTACACTCTGTTTTAAAGTTTCATGTGTCCTCATGGTTACTTTTTGGTGTAACGTTTCATGTTTAATCAGGGCTACACTGGTGTAAAGTTTCAAGTGTCCTCAAGGTTACTTTCTGGTGTAATGTTTCATGTGTCCTCAGGGTTACATTCTGGTGTAAAGTTTCATGCTCCCTCAGGGTTACACTCTGGTGTAATGTTTCATGTGTCCTTATGGATACACTCTGGTATAATGTTTCATATGTCTTCAGTGTTGCATTCTGGTGTAAAGTTTCAAGTGTCCTCAGGGATATACTCGTGAAAAGTTTCATGTGTCCTCATTGATGCACTCTAAAGTTTCAAGTGTACTTCGATATACACTCTAATGTAAAGTTTTATGTGTCCTCAGGGATACACTTTAGTGTAAAGTTTCATGTGTCTTCAGGGTTGCATTCTGGTGTAAAGTTTCATGTGTCGTCAGTGATACATTGTGGTGTAAAGTTTGATGTGTCCTCATTGATTCATTGTGGTATAAAGTTTCATGTGTCCTTAGTGATACATTTTGGTGTAAAGTTTCATTACATTCTTTTCTCAGGTTTACATTAAGCTGGGTCTGGGGGTGGGGTATAAAATGTCTACATTTTTCGTTAGTTTCATTGTAATTAATTGTTGTATTGCTGTCTTGTGAATTTTCAGTTCTATCCTGAGCGGTGTTTCGTTTTCTTCGTCATTGAAACACTAGCCATGTTATTTTGAAACACGACTTCCGTGTTTCACGATATTTCTCCATCAATGTTGGTGACGTTAAGGTCCACTTGTGTTGAAGCGTCAGCTAAGGTCATTAAGATGAACGTTTGCACACAGGCTTCGTCCTTAGCTATGCCTTATGAGTGCACTATTATGTCTCGCTCGTCACACTCACCTCGATCACTATATAATTGGCCTTCTTGTTATCAGATAAACTCGTCTAACCTGAGCAATACGAAGCTGACCTTTTATTTTTATTATTTTCCTACGTTATACGAGACACAGTTGACCTTTGTGCCTCTAGTGTACACAGTTCATGCTCAGCGTAGCTATTTTTAACGTTGTGTAACCCAGGAATATGACTGACCTTTTACCCCTTTGTACAAATGGCCTTTTTAAGCTACAAGGAGAGTCACATGATAGAAATATGACGCTTATGTTTCCATAGAAAGTGATGTTGATCATCATTACTTGTCACTTTTATATTTCTTATATGTTCTGAACTACTTTAAGGCATCGTGACGTACTTGAGTGGAGTAATATGTAACTAGACGTACTTGAGTGGAGTACTGTGTAAGTAGTCGTACTTGAGTGAAGTAATATGTAACTAGACGTACTTGAGTGGAGTAATATGTAATTAGACGTACTTGAGTGGAGCAATATGTAACGACGTATTTGAGTGGACTAATATGTAACTGTATCTCTTAATATTAGAGAATCTGAATCTGAAAGTATCACTATTAGAAACTACTCCTGAAGCAGGAGTTGTGGGAGTATGTGATAGAGTGTAAGAAAGTAAACTCTAGATTGATATGGGTAAAACTGAAAGTGGATGGAGAGGGATGGGTGATTATTGGTGCAATATGAACCTGGTCATGATAGCAAAGATTGTGAGAGGCAAGTGTTTTGGGAGCAGCTGAGTGAGTGTGTTGACAGCTTTCATGCACGAGATCGTGTTGTAGTGATGGGTGATTTGAATACAAAGGTGAGTAATGTGGCAGTTGAGGGTATAATTGGTGTACATGGGGTGTTCAGTGTTGTAAATGGAAATGGTGAAGAGCTTGTAGATTTGTGTGCTGAAAAAGGACTGGTGATTGGGAATACCTGGTTTAAAAAGAGAGATAGACATAAGTATACGTATGTAAGTAGGAGAGATGGCCAGAGAGCATTATTGGATTACGTGTTAATTGATAGGCGCGTGAAAGAGAGACTTTTGGATGTTAATGTTCTGAAAGGGGCAGCTGGATGGATGTCTGATCATTTTCTTGTGGAGGCGAAGATGAAGATTTGTAGGGGTTTTCAGAAAAGAAGAGAGAATGTTGGGGTGAAGAGAGTGGTGAAAGTAAGTGAGCTTGGAAAGGAGACTTGTGTGAAGAAGTACCAGGAGAGACTGGGAGTGGATCTGGCAGCGGATGGAACCATGGAAGCGGAAGTGGATCATAGGGTGGGGGAGGGGGCGAAAATTCTGGGAGCCTTGAAGAATGTGTGGAACTCGAGAACATTATCTCGGAAAGCAAAAATGGGTATGTTTGAAGGAATAGTGGTTCCAACAATGTTGTATGGTTGCGAGGCGTGGACTATGGATAGAGTTGTGCGCAGGAGGATGGATGTGCTGGAAATGAGATGTTTGAGGACAATGTGTGGTGTGAGGTGGTTTGATCGAGTAAGTAACGTAAGGGTAAGAGAGGTGTGTGGAAATAAAAAGAGCGTGGTTGAGAGAGCAGAAGAGGGTGTTTTGAAATGGTTTGGTCACATGGAGAGAATGAGTGAGGAAAGATTGACCAAGAGGATATATGTGTCGGAGGTGGAGGGAACGAGGAGAAGAGGGAGACCAAATTGGAGGTGGAAAGATGGAGTGAAAAAGATTTTGTGTGATCGGGGCCTGAACATGCAGGAGGGTGAAAGGAGGGCAAAGAATAGAGTGAATTGGAGCGATGTGGTATACCGGGGTTGACGTGCTGTCAGTGGATTGAATCAAGGCATGTGTATGGGGGTGGGTTGGGCCATTTCTTTCGTCTGTTTCCTTGCGCTACCTCGCAAACGCGGGAGACAGCCACAAAGCAAAAAAAAAAAAAAAAAAAAAGTTTGTTGAGTATTCCTGGTAAATTATATGGGAGGGTATTGATTGAGAGGGTGAAGGCATGTACAGAGCATATATATATATATATATATATATATATATATATATATATATATATATATATATATATATATATATATATATATATATATATGTACGCCCATACACACACGTATGCATACATATACATGCACATACACACATATACATACATATTCATACTTGCTTGCCTTCATCCATTCTTGGTGCTACCCAGCCGCACCGGAGACAGCATCGCTAACCCCCTGCTTCAGCGAGGTAGCGCCAGGAAAACAGACAGCAAAGGCCCCATTCGTTCACACTCAGTCTCTAGCTGTCATATGTAATGCACCGAAACCACAGCTCTGCCTCCACTCCCAGGCCCCGCAAACCCCACAAAACCTCCCATGGTTTACTCTAGACACTTCACATGCCTGGTTCAGTCCATTGGCAGCACGTCAACCCCGGTATACTACATCGTTCCAATTCGCTGTATTCCTTGCACACATCTCACCCTCCTGTATATTCAAGCCCCGATTGCTCAAAAAAAAAAAAATTTCACTCCATTCTTCCACATCCAATTTGGTCTCCCACTTCTTGTTCCCTCCACCTCTGACACACATATCCTCTTTGTCAACCTTTCCTCACTCATTCTCTCCATATGTCCAAGTCCTTTCAACACACTCTCTTCTGCTTTCTCAACCACACCCTTTTTATTACCACACATCTCTTTTACCCTTTCATTACTTACTCGATCATACCACCTCACACCACACTTGTCCTTAAACATTTCATTTCCAACGCATCTACCCTCCTCTGTACAACCCTATCTATAACCCATGCCTCGCAACCATATACCACTGTTAGAACTACTGTTCCTTCAAAAATACCCATACTTGTGACTCATTTCCACTGCTAAGTCCACTCCCAGATATCTAAAACACTCCACTTCCTCCAATTTTTCCTATTCAAACTTACATCCCAATTAACTTGTCCCTCAAACTACTGAATCTGATAACTTTGCTCTTATTCACATTTACTCCTTTCACACACTCTCCCAAACTCAGTCACCAACTTTTGCAGTTTCTCAATCGAATCAGCCACTAGAGTTGTATCATCGGCGAACAACAACTGACTCACTTCCCAGGCCCTCTCATCTCCAATAGACTGCATACTCGCCCCTCTCTCCAAAACTCTTGTATTTACCTCCCTAACTACTCCATCCATAAACAAATTAAACAACCAAGGGAGCATCACACCCTTCCCGCAGACCGACCTTCACTGGAAACCAATCACTCTCTTCTCTTCTTACTCGTACACATGCCTTTCATCTTTGGCAAAATCTTTTCACTGCTTCTAGCAACTTACCTCCCACACCATATACTCTTAAAACTTTCCACAAAGCATCTCTATCAACTCTATCACATGCCTTCTCCAGATCCATAAATGCTACATACAAATCCGTCTGTTTTTCTACGTATTTCTCACATACATTCTTCAAAGCAAACACCTGATCCTCACATCCTCTACCACTTCTGAAACCACACTTCTCTTCCCCAATTTGATGCTCCGTGCATGCCTTTACTCTCTCAATCAATACCTTCCCATATAATTTCCCAGGAATACTCGACAAACTAATACCTCTGTAATTTGAACACTCGCCTTTATCTCCTTTGCCTTTGTACTATGGCACTATGCAACCATTCCGCCAATCCTCAGGCACCTCACCATAGTCCATACATACAATGAATATCCTTACCAACCAGTCAACAACACAGTCACCCCCATTCTTAATAAGTTCTACTGCAATACCATCCAAACCCGCCGCCTTGCCTGATTTCATCATTTGCAAAGCTTTCACTACCTCTTCTGTCTTAACCAAACCATCCTTCCTGACCCTCTCACTTCACACACCACCCCAATCAAAACACCATATATCTGCCACTCCATCTCCTCACTTCATCACTACCTGTTATTGCTTCACCACTTGCCCCCTTCACCAATGTTCCCATTTGTTCTCTTGTCTTACGCACGTTATTTACCTCCATCCAAAACATCTTATTCTCCCTAGAATTTAATAATACTCTCTCACCCAACTCTCATTTGCCCTTTTTTTCAACTCTTGCACCTTCCTGTTGACTTCCTGCCGCTTTCTTTTATACGTCTTCCAGTCATTGGCAATCCTTCCTTGTAAGTATCATCCAAACGCCATTTTCATCTTTCACTAACAACTTTACTTCATCCCACCACTCACTACCCTTTCTAATCTGCCCACTTTCCACCTTTCTCATGCCACAGGCATCTTTTGCGCAAGCTATTACTGCTTCTCTAAATACGTTCCATTCCTCCCCCACTCCCCTTACCTCCTTTGTTCTCACCTTTTGCCACTCGACGCTCAGTCTCTCCTGGTACTTTCTCACACAAGCCTTCTTTCCAAGCTCACTTACTCTCACCACTCTCTTCACCCCAACATTCTCTCTTCTCTGAAAACCTCCACAAATCTTCACTTTCACCTCCACAAGATAATGATCAGCCATCCCTCCAGCTGCCCTTCTCAACACATTAACATCCAAAAGTCTCTTTCACGTGCCTATCAATTAACACGTAATCCAATGGTTCTCTCTGGCCATCTCTCCTACTTACATACGTATAATTATGTATCTCTTTTTAAATCTGGTATTCCCAATCACTAGTCTTCTTTCAGCACAGAAATCCACAAGTTCTTCACCATGTGCCCAAACCATTACAAAACAACCTCTTCTGCTCTCTCAACCGCGCTCTTTTTATTTCCACACATCTCTCTTACCCTTACTTTACTTACTCGATCAAACCACCTCACACCACATATTGTCCTCAAACATCTCATTTCCAGCACATCCACCCTCCTGCGCACAGCTCTATCCATAGCCCACGCCTCGCAACCATACAACATTGTTGGAACCACACTTCCTTCAAACACAGCCATTTTTGCTTTCGGAGATAATGTTGTCGACTTCCACACATTCTTCAAGGCTCCCAGGATTTTCGCCCTCTCCCCCACCCTATGATTCACTTCCACTTCCATGGTTCCATCCGCTGCCAGATCCACTCCCAAATATCTAAAACACTTTACTTCCTCCAGTTTTTCTCCATTCAAATTTACCTCCCAATCGACTTGACCCTCAACCCTACTGTACCTAATAACCTTGCTCTTATTCACATTTACTATTAACTTTCTTCTTTGAAGAATGTATGTGAGAAATACTTAGAAAAGCAAATGGATTTGTATGTAGCATTTATGGATCCGGAGAAGGCGCATGATAGAGTTGATAGAGATGCTCTGTGGAAGGTATTAAGAATATATGGTGGGGGAGGCAAGTTGTTAGAAGCAGTGAGAAGTTTTTATCGAGGATGTAAGGCATGTGTACGTGTAGGAAGAGAGGAAAGTGATTGGTTCTCAGTGAATGTAGGTTTGCGGCAGGGGTGTGTGATGTCTCCATGGTTGTTTAATTTGTTTATGGATGGGGTTGTTAGTGAGGTGAATGCAAGAGTTTTGGAAAGAGGGGCAAGTATGAAGTCTGTTGGGGATGAGAGAGCTTGGGAAGTGAGTCAGTTGTTGCTCGCTGATGATACAGCGCTGGTGGTTGATTCATGTGAGAAACTGCAGAAGCTTGTGACTGAGTTTGGTAAAGTGTGTGAAAGAAGAAAGTTAAGAGTAAATGTGAATAAGAGCAAGGTTATTAGGTTCAGTAGGGTTGAGGGTCAAGTCAATTGGAAGGTAAGTTTGAATGGAGAAAAACTGGAGGAAGTAAAGTGTTTTAGATATCTGGGAGTGGATCTGGCAGCGGATGGAACCATGGAAGCGGAAGTAAATTATAGGGTGGGGGGGTGGGGGGGGGCGAAAATCCTGGGAGCCTTGAAGAATGTGTGGAAGTCGAAGATATTATCTTGGAAAGCAAAAATGGGTATGTTTGAAGGAATAGTGGTTCCAACAATGTTGTATGGTTGCGAGGCGTGGGCTATGGATAGAGTTGTGCGCAGGAGGGTGGATGTGCTGGAAATGAGATGTTTGAGGACAATGTGTGGTGTGAGGTGGTTTGATCGAGTAAGTAACGTAAGGGTAAGAGAGGTGTGTGGAAATAAAAAGAGCGTGGTTGAGAGAGCAGAAGAGGGTGTTTTGAAATGGTTTGGTCACATGGAGAGAATGAGTGAGGAAAGATTGACCAAGAGGATATATGTGTCGGAGGTGGAGGGAACGAGGAGAAGTGGGAGACCAAATTGGAGGTGGAAAGGTGGAGTGAAAAAGATTTTGTGTGATTGGGGCCTGAACATGCAGGAGGGTGAAAGGCGGGCAAGGAATAGAGTGAATTGGATCGATGTGGTATACCGGGTTGACGTGCTGTCAGTGGATTGAATCAGGGCATGTGAAGCGTCTGGGGTAAACCATGGAAAGTTGTGTGGGGCCTGGATGTGGAAAGGGAACTGTGGTTTCGGGCATTATTGCATGACAGCTAGAGACTGAGTGTGAACGAATGGGGCCTTTGTTGTCTTTTCTTAGTGCTACCTCGCACACATGAGGGGGGAGGGTGATGGTATTCCATGTGTGGCGAGGTGGCGATGGGAATGAATAAAGGCAGACAGTGTGAATTGTGTGCATGGATATATATGTATGTGTCTGTGTGTGTATATATATGTGTACATTGAGATGTATAGGTATGTATATTTGCGTGTGTGGACGTGTATATATATACATTGTGTATGGGGGTGGGTTGGGCCATTTCTTTCGTCTGTTTCCTTGCGCTACCTCGCAAACGCGGGAGACAGCGACAAAGCAAAAAAAAAAAAAGATATATATATATATATATATATATATATATATATATATATATATATATATATATATATATATATATATATATATATATCACAGCCGGAGGATGTCTGATCATTATATTGTGGAGGCGAAGGTGAAGGTTTTTAGAGGTTTTCAGATAAGAGAATATGTTGGGCTGAAGAGAGTGGTGAGAGTAAGTGAGTTTGGAAAGGAGACTTGTGTGAGAAACTACCAGGAGAGATTGAGTGCAGAATGGCAAAAGCTGAGAGCAAATAACGTAAGGCGAGTTGGGTGAGGAATGGGATGTATTTAGGGAAGCAGTGATGGCTTTTGCAAAAAATGAATGTGGCATGAGAAAGGTAGGAGTTGGGCAGATCAGAAAAGGATAGTGAGTGGTGGGATGAAGTAGTTAGGCTGTTACTGAATGAGAAGACAGAGGCGTTTGGACGGTTTTTGCAGGGAAGTAATGCAAATGATTGGGAGATGTATAAAAGGAATCGGCAGGAGGTCAAGAGAAAGGTGCAAGAGGTGAAAAAGAGGGCAAATGAGATTATGGCTGAGAGAGTATCATTAAATTTTAGGAAGAATAAAAAGATGTTTTGGAAGGAGGTGAATAAAGTGCATGAGAGAAGAGAACAAATGGGAACATCGTTGAAGGGTGCAAATGGCGAATTAATAACAAGTAGTGATGAAGGAGATTGAATGAGTATTTTGAAGGTTTGTTGAATGTGTTTGATGATAGAGTGGCAGATATATGGTGTTTGGGTCGAGGTGGTGTGCGAAGTGAGAGAGTCAGTCAGGGAGAATGGTTTGGTGAACAGAGAAGAGGTAGTGAAAGCTTTGCAGATGAAAGCCGGCAAGGTGGTGGGTTTGGATGGTATTGCAGTAGAATTTATTAAAAAAGGGGCTGACTGTGCTGCTGATTGGTTGGTGAGGATATTCAATGCTTGTATGGGTCATGGTGAAGTGCCAGAGAATTGGCGGAATGCTTGCATAGTGCCACTGTACAAAGGCAAAGGGGATAAAGGTGAGTGTTCAAATTACAGAGGCATACGTTTGTTGAGTATTTCTGGGAATGTATATGGGAGGGTATTGATTGAGAGGATAAAGGCATAGACAGAGCATCAGATTGGGAAGAGCAATGTGGTTTCATAAGTGGTAGAGGATGTGTGGATCAGGTGTATGCTTTGAAGAACGTATGTGAGAAATACACAGAAAAACAGATGGATTTGTGTGTCGAATTTATGGATCTGAAGAAGGCATATGATGAAGTTGATAGGGATGCTTTGTGGAAGGTTTTAAGAGTATATGATATGTCAGGTAAGTTGCTAGAAGCAGTGAAAAGTTTTTACGAAGGATGTAAGGCATGTGTACGATAAGGAAGAGAGGAAAGTGATTGGTTTCCAGTGATTGTCGGTCTGCGGTAGGGGTGCATGATATATCCATGGTTGTTTAATTTGTTTATGGATGGGGCGGTTAGGGAGGTGAATGCAAGAGTTTTGGAGAGAGGGGCAATTATGCAGTCTGTTGTGGATAAGAGCGCTTGGGAAGTGAGTCAGTTGTTGTTTGCTGATGATACAGCTCTCGTGGCTGATTCAGGTGGGAAACTGCAGAGGTTGGTGACAGAGTTTGGTAGAATGTGTGAAAGGAGAAAGCTGAGAGTAGATGTGAATAAGAGCAAGGTTATTAGGTTCAGGAGGTTTGAGGGGCAATTTAATTGGAAGGTAAGTTTGAATGGAGAAAAGCTAGAGGAAGTGAAGTGTTTTAGACATGTGGAGGGGGCGAAGGTTCTGGGAGTGTTGAAAAATATGTGAAGGGCGAGAACGTTATCTCGGAGCAAAAATGGGTATGTTTAAAGGAATAGTGGTTTCAACAATGTTATATGGTTGAGAGGCATGGGCTATAGATAGGGTTGTTCGGAGGAGAGTGGATGTGTTGGAAAGGAAATGTTTTAGGACAATATGTGGTGTGAGGTGGTTTGATCGAGTAAGTATGGGAAGGGTAAGAGGGGTGTGTGGATATAAAAAGAGTTTTGTTGAGTGAGCAGAAGAAGGTGTGTTGAAATGGTTTGAACATATGGAGAGAATGTATGAGGAAAGATTGACAAAGAGGATATATGTGTCAGAGGTGGAGGGAACGAGAAGTGGGAGACCAAACTGGATGTGGAAGGATAGAGTCAAAATGACTTTGAGCGATCGGGACCTGAACATACAAAAGGGTGAGAGGCGTGCAAGGAACACAGTGAATTGGAACTATATGGTATACCGAGGCCGAGTTGCTGTCAATAGACTGAACCAGGGCGTGTGAAGCGGCTGGGATAAACCATGGAAAGTTTTGTGGGGCCTGGATGTGGAAAGGGAGCTGTGGTTTCGGTACATTATACATGACATCTAGAGACTGGGGTGAACGAATGTGGCCTTTGTTATCTTTTCCCAGCGCTGCCTCGCTGGAAGGGTTGGGGTCGGGGGATGCTGTTTCCTGTGTGGCCTGGTGGCGACAAAAATGGATGAAGGCAGCGGGTATGAATATGTGTAAGAGTATATATATATATATATATATATATATATATATATATATATATATATATATATATATATATATAAATGTGTGTGTGTGTATGTATATGTATGCATACGTTGAAATGAATAGGTATGTATATGTGCGTGTATGGGCGTTTATATATATCATTTATTTTATATCTGTTATACTTTGTCGCTGTCTCCCGCATTAGCGAGGTAGGGCAAGGAAACAGACGAAAGAATGGCTCGACCCATCCACATACACATGTACATATATACACGTCCATACACGCACATATACATACCTATACATTTCAACGTATACATATATATACATACACAGATATATACATATGTACACATGTACATAATTCATACTTGCTGCCTTTATTCATTACCGTCTCCACCCCGCCACACATAAAATGACAATTCCCTCCCCCCGCATGCGCGCG
>NC_092235.1:11587590-11588847 GCF_036320965.1 Panulirus ornatus | reverse complement strand
ATGAGATTATGGCTGAGAGAGTATCATTAAATTTTAGTAAGAATAAAAAGATGTTTTGGAAGGAGGTGAATAAAGTGCATGAGAGAAGAGAACAAATGGGAACATCGTTGAAGGGTGCAAATGGCGAATTAATAACAAGTAGTGATGAAGGAGATGAATGAGTATTTTGAAGGTTTGTTGAATGTGTTTGATGATAGAGTGGCAGATATATGGTGTTTGGGTCGAGGTGGTGTGCGAAGTGAGAGAGTCAGTCAGGGAGAATGGTTTGGTGAACAGAGAAGAGGTAGTGAAAGCTTTGCAGATGAAAGCCGGCAAGGTGGTGGGTTTGGATGGTATTGCAGTAGAATTTATTAAAAAAGGGGCTGACTGTGCTGCTGATTGGTTGGTGAGGATATTCAATGCTTGTATGGATCATGGTGAAGTGCTAGAGAATTGGCGGAATGCTTGCATAGTGCCACTGTACAAAGGCAAAGGGGATAAAGGTGAGTGTTCAAATTGAGTATTTCTGGGAATGTATATGGGAGGGTATTGATTGAGAGGGTGAAGGCATAGACAGAGCATCAGATTGGGAAGAGCAATGTGGTTTCATAAGTGGTAGAGGATGTGTGGATCAGGTGTATGCTTTGAAGAACGTATGTGAGAAATACACAGAAAAACAGATGGATTTGTGTGTCGAATTTATGGATCTGAAGAAGGCATATGATGGAGTTGATAGGGATGCTTTGTGGAAGGTTTTAAGAGTATATGATATGTGAGGTAAGTTGCTAGAAGCAGTGAAAAGTTTTTACGAAGGATGTAAGGCATGTGTACGATAAGGAAGAGAGGAAAGTGATTGGTTTCCAGTGATTGTCGGTCTGCGGTAGGGGTGCATGATATATCCATGGTTGTTTAATTTGTTTATGGATGGGGCGGTTAGGGAGGTGAATGCAAGAGTTTTGGAGAGAGGGGCAATCATGCAGTCTGTTGTGGATAAGAGCGCTTGGGAAGTGAGTCAGTTGTTGTTTGCTGATGATACAGCTCTAGTGGCTGATTCAGGTGGGAAACTGCAGAGGTTGGTGACAGAGTTTGGTAGAATGTGTGAAAGGAGAAAGCTGAGAGTAGATGTGAATAAGAGCAAGGTTATTAGGTTCAGGAAGTTTGAGGGGCAATTTAATTGGAAGGTAAGTTTGAATGGAGAAAAGCTAGAGGAAGTGAAGTGTTTTAGACATGTGGAGGGGGCGAAGGTTCTGGGAGTGTTGAAAAATATGTGAAGGGCGA
>NC_092235.1:11547590-11567590 GCF_036320965.1 Panulirus ornatus | reverse complement strand
CAAAGGTGAGTAATGTGGCAGTTGAGGGAATAATTGGTATACATGGGGTGTTCAGTGTTGTAAATGGAAATGGTGAAGAGCTTGTAGATTTATGTGCTGAAAAAGGACTGATGATTGGGAATACCTGGTTTAAGAAGCGAGATATACATAAGTATACTTATGTAAGTAGGAGAGATGGCCAGAGAGCGTTATTGGATTACGTGTTAATTGCCGGCGCGCGAAAGAGAGACTTTTGGATGTTAATGTGCTGAGAGGTGCAACTGGAGGGATGTCTGATCATTATCTTGTGGAGGCTAAGGTGAAGATTTGTATGGGTTTTCAGAAAAAAAGAGTGAATTTTGGGGTGAAGAGGGTGGTGAGAGTAAGTGAGCTTGGGAAGGAGACTTGTGTGAGGAAGTACCAGGAGAGACTGAGTACAGAATGGAAAAAGGTGAGAACAATGGAAGTAAGGGGAGTGGGGGAGGAATGGGGTGTATTTAGGGAATCAGTGATGGATTGCGCAAAAGATGCTTGTGGCATGAGAAGAGTGGGAGGTGGGTTGATAGAAAGGGTAGTGAGTGGTGGGATGAAGAAGTAAGAGTATTAGTGAAAGAGAAGAGAGAGGCATTTGGACGATTTTTGCAGGGAAAAAATGCAATTGAGTGGGAGACGTATAAAAGAAAGAGACAGGAGGTCAAGAGAAAGGTGCAAGAGGCGAAAAAAAAGGGCAAATGAGAGTTGGGGTGAGAGAGTATCATTAAATTTTAGGGAGAATAAAAAGATGTTCTGGAAGGAGGTAAATAAAGTGCGTAAGACAAGGGAGCAAATGGAAACTACAGTGAAGGGCGCAAATGGGGAGGTGATAACAAGTAGTGGTGATGTGAGGAGATGGAGTGAGTATTTTGAAGGTTTGTTGAATGTGTTTGATGATAGAGTGGCAGATATAGGGTTTTTTGGTCGAGGTGGTGTGCAAAGTGAGAGGGTTAGGGAAAATGATTTGGTAAACAGAGAAGAGGTAGTGAAAGCTTTGCGGAAGATGAAAGCCGGCAAGGCAGCAGGTTTGGATGGTATTGCAGTGGAATTTATTAAAAAAGGGGGTGACTGTATTGTTGACTGGTTGGTAAGGTTATTTAATGTATGTATGACTCACGGTGAGGTGCCTGAGGATTGGCGGAATGCGTGCATAGTGCCATTGTACAAAGGCAAAGGGGATAAGAGTGAGTGCTCAAATTACAGAGGAATAAGTTTGTTGAGTATTCCTGGTAAATTTTATGGGAGGGTATTGATTGAGAGGGTGAAGGCATGTACAGAGCATCAGATTGGGGAAGAGCAGTGTGGTTTCAGAAGTGGTAGAGGATGTGTGGATCAGGTGTTTGCTTTGAAGAATGTATGTGAGAAATACTTAGAAAAGCAAATGGATTTGTATGTAGCATTTATGGATCTGGAGAAGGCATATGATAGAGTTGATAGAGATGCTCTGTGGAAGGTATTAAGAATATATGGTGTTGGAGGCAAGTTGTTAGAAGCAGTGAAAAGTTTTTATCGAGGATGTAAGGCATGTGTACGTGTAGGAAGAGAGGAAAGTGATTGGTTCTCAGTGAATATAGGTTTGCGGCAGGGGTGTGTGATGTCTCCATGGTTGTTTAATTTGTTTATGGATGGGGTTGTTAGGGAGGTGAATGCAAGAGTTTTGGAAAGAGGGGCAAGTATGAAGTCTGTTGGGGATGAGAGAGCTTGGGAAGTGAGTCAGTTGTTGTTCGCTGATGATACAGCGCTGGTGGCTGATTCATGTGAGAAACTGCAGAAGCTGGTGACTGAGTTTGGTAAAGTGTGTGAAAGAAGAAAGTTAATAGTAAATGTGAATAAGAGCAAGGTTATTAGGTACAGTAGGGGTGAGGGTCAAGTCAATTGGGAGGTGAGTTTGAATGGAGAAAAACTGGAGGAAGTGAAGTGTTTTAGATATCTGGGAGTGGATCTGGCAGCGGATGGAACCATGGAAGCGGAAGTGGATCATAGGGTGGGGGAGGGGGCGAAAATTCTGGGAGCCTTGAAGAATGTGTGGAAGTCGAGAACATTATCTCGGAAAGCAAAAATGGGTATGTTTGAAGGAATAGTGGTTCCAACAATGTTGTATGGTTGCGAGGCGTGGGCTATGGATAGAGTTGTGCGCAGGAGGCTGGATGTGCTGGAAATGAGATGTTTGAGGACAATGTGTGGTGTGAGGTGGTTTGATCGAGTAAGTAACGCAAGGGTACGAGAGATGTGTGGAAATAAAAAGAGCGTGGTTGAGAGAGCAGAAGAGGGTGTTTTGAAATGGTTTGGGCACATGGAGAGAATGAGTGAGGAAAGATTGACCAAGAGGATATATGTGTCGGAGGTGGAGGGAACGAGGAGAAGAGGGAGACCAAATTGGAGGTGGAAAGATGGAGTGAAAAAGATTTTGTGTGATCGGGGCCTGAACATGCAGGAGGGTGAAAGGAGGGCAAGGAATAGAGTGAATTGGATCGATGTGGTATACCGGGGTTGACGTGCTGTCAGTGGATTGAATCGGGGCATGTGAAGCGTCTGGGGTAAACCATGGAAAGCTGTGTAGGTATGTATATTTGCGTGTGTGGACGTATGTATATAAATGTGTATGGGGGTGGGTTGGGCCATTTCTTTCGTTTGTTTCCTTGCGCTACCTCGCTAACGCGGGAGACAGCGACAAGCAAAAAAAAAAAAAAAATATATATATATATATAAAGAGAGAGAGAGAGAGAGAGAGAGAGAGAGAGAGAGAGAGAGAGAGAGAGAGAGAGAGAGAGAGAGATATGTACGTATGGAGTGAAAAAGATTTTGAGTGATCGGAGCCTGAGCATGAAGGAGGGTGAAAGACGTGCAAGGAATAGAGTGAATTGGAACGATGTGGTATACCGGGGTCGACGTGCTGTCAATGGATTGAACCCGGGCATGTGAAGCGTCTGGGGTAAACCATGGAAAGTTTTGTGGGGCCTGGATGTGGAAAGGGAGCTGTGCTTTCGGTGCATAATTACATGACAGCTAGAGACTGAGTGTGAACGAATGTGGCCTTTGTTGTCTTTTCCTAGCGCTACCTCGCACACATGTGGGGGGAGGGGGTTGTTATTTCATGTGTGGCGGGTTGGAGACGGGAATGAATAGAGGCAGACAGTATGAATTATGTTCATGTGTATATATGTATATGTCTGTGTGTGTATATATATGTATACGTTGAGATGTATAGGTATGTATATTTGCGTGTGTGGACGTCTATGTATATACATGTGTATGTGGGTGGGTTGGGTCATTCTTTCGGCTGTTTCCTTGCGCTACCTTGCTAACGCAGGGAGACAGCGACAAAGCAAAATAAATGATTGAATGAATTTATATATATATATATATATATATATATATATATATATATATATATATATATATATATATATATATATATATATATATATACATATAAATTCATTCAATTATTTATGCTCTGTGCAAGGCATTAAGAATATATGGTGTGGGAGGCAAGTTGTTAGAAGCAGTGAAAAGTTTTTATCGAGGATGTAAGGCATGTGTACGTGTAGGAAGAGAGGAAAGTGATTGGTTCTCAGTGAATGTAGGTTTGCGGCAGGGGTGTGTGATGTCTCCATGGTTGTTTAATTTGTTTATGGATGGGGTTGTTAGGGAGGTGAATGCAAGAGTTTTGGAAAGAGGGGCAAGTATGAAGTCTGTTGTGGATGAGGGAGCTTGGGAAGTTAGTCAGTTGTTGTTCGCTGATGATACAGCGCTGGTGGCTGATTCATGAGAGAAACTGCAGAAGCTGGTGACTGAGTTTGGTAAAGTGTGTGAAAGAAGAAAGTTAAGAGTAAATGTGAATAAGAGCAAGGTTATTAGGTACAGTAGGGTTGAGGGTCAAGTCAATTGGGAGGTAAGTTTGAATGGAGAAAAACTGGAGGAAGTAAAGTGTTTTAGATATCTGGGAGTGGATCCGGCAGCGGATGGAACCATGGAAGCGGAAGTGAATCATAGGGTAGGGGAGGGGGCGTAAATCCTGGGAGCCTTGAAGAATGTGTGGAAGTCGAGAACATTATCTTGGAAAGCAAAAATGGCTAAGTTTGAAGGAATAGTGGTTCCAACAATGTTGTATGGTTGCGAGGCGTGAGCTATGGATAGAGTTGTGCGCAGGAGGGTGGATGTGCTGGAAATGAGATGTTTGAGGACAATGTGTGGTGTGAGGTGGTTTGATCGAGTAAGTAATGTAAGGGTTAGAGAGATGTGTGGAAATAAAATGAGCGTGGTTGAGAGAGCAGAAGAGGGTGTTTTGAAAAGGTTTGGGCACATGGAGAGAATGAGTGAGGAAAGATTGACCAAGAGGATATATGTGTCGGAGGTGGAGGGAACGAGGAGAAGTGGGAGACCAAATTGGAGGTGGAAAGATGGATTGAAAAAGATTTTGTGTGATCGGGGCCTGAACATGCAGGAGGGTGAAAGGCGGGCAAGGAATAGAATGAATTGGATCGATGTGGCATATATATTGGAAAGGATCACAATTTTGCGCGTGATCAAGTATATTCCTATGAGTCCATGGTGAAAGTGAAACACGATCAGTTCCCAAGAGCACTTTCGTGTAATAATCATATCAACAGAGAGAAATATAACAGTCAGTTGATATACAATGAAGAGACTTAGCTAGGACGCCATTTAGTAAACAAATGGCTATCCAAGACAGACAACGAGTGTATCAAACTTATTATGTAGACAAGAAGGGGAACTGTTTACAAATTTCATCAATAAAGTGATCCAATTTGTATAGACCTTCACTAATTTTAAGGTTATAATTCTTTGTGTATTTAATAATAGAAGATTCAGTAATGTGATTAAATGTGATTTTAATGTGATTAAACAAGGCATTTGATTCTTGTCCTGTTCTTATACTATGTTTATGTTGCTGAAATCTAGCAGAAAGATCCTTACCAGTCTGCCCAACATAAAACTTATCACAATTTCTACATGACACTTTATAGATGCATCCAGGAGAATTTTCTGGTGAATTCCTGATTAAGATGTTCTTTATAGTGTTATTGTTGCTAAAGGCAACATTTACATTAAAGGATTTAAACAATATGGGAAGGAAAGTGAAATTATTATTAAATGGGAGAACTAAAAGATTCTTGGTGTCAATGGGAGGTTTGGGCTCAACTCTATAAAATGATTTCTTTGCTAACTTAAGGGATTTATCAATGAAAGATCTAGGGTACTTTAACTTAAAGTACCCTTGATCACGACGGTACGTCCCTTGAACACGATGGTAAGGCCCATGAGGAGAACGCTACGACCCTTGAACACCATGTTACGTCCCTTGAACACGACGATACGACCCTTGAACACAACGGTATGTCTCTTGGACATGATGTTACGACCCATGAACACGACGGTACGACCCTTAAACACGACGGTACAACTCCTGAACACGACGGTACGTCCCTTGAACATGACGCTATGACCCTTGAACACGACGGTGCGTCCCTTGAACACGACGGTACTACCCTTGAACACGACAGTACGACCCTTGAACTTGACGGTACGACCAATGAACACGACAGCACGACCCTTGAACATGACGATGCGAGCTTTGCACACGACATTACGACCCTTGAACGCTACGGTATGTCCCTGGAACACAACGGTACGTTCCTTGAACATGATGGTACGACACTTGAACATGATGATACGACTCCAGAACGCGGCGGTACGACCTTTGAACACGACGGTTGGACCCTTGAGCACGATGGTACGTCCTTTGAACACGAAGGTACGACCCTTGAACACAAAGGTAAGACCCTAGAACACGAAGGTACGACCCTAGAATACAACGGTACGTCCCTTGAACACCATGGAACTACTCTTGAACACGACAGTACGACCCTTGAACACGAGGGTACGTCCCTTAAACATGACGTTACCACCCTTAAACACGACGGTACTACCCTTCAACATGACGGTACGACCCTTGAACACGATGGTACATCCCTAGAACACGTCAGTACGACCTTTGTAGACGACGGTACGACCCATGAGCATGACGGTACGTCCCTTGAACACGATGGTACGACCCTTTGACACGATGCTAAGACCCTAGAACATAATGGTACGACCGTAGAACACGGCGGCACGTTCATTGAACACCACAGTACGACCCTTGAATACGACAATACGACCCTTGAAACGACAGTACGTCCCTTGAACATGACGGTTCGACCGTTGAACACGACGGTACAACCCTTGAACATGACAGTGCGACCCTTGAACATGATGGTACGACCCTAGAACACGGCGGTACGACCTTTGAACACGACGGTACGACCTTTGAGCACGACGGTACGTCCCTTCAACGCGATGGTACTACCCTAGAACACGAATGTAAGACCCTTGAACACGATGGTACGACCCTTGAACACGACGGTACGACCCTCTGACATGACGTTATGTCTCTTAAACATTAAGGTGCGATCCATGAACACGACGGTACGACCCTTGAACCCGACGGTACAATCCCTGAACACGACGGTACGTCCCATGAACATGACGAAACGACCCTTGAACACGACGGTACGTCCCTTGAACACGACGGTACGACCATTGAATACGACAGTGCGACCCTGGAACACGACGGTACGTCCCTTGAACATGACGGTACTACCCTTGAAGACGACGGTACGTTCCTTGAACACCACGGTACGACCCTTGAGCATGACCGCACGGCCCTTGAACGAGATAGTATGACCCTAGAACACGTCGGTACGACCTTTTAACACGACGGTATGATCCTTGAGCACGACGGTACGTCCATTGAACACGATGGTACAGCCCTTGAACACGAAGGTAAGACCCTTGGAACACGATGGTACGACCCTAGAACACGGCGGTACGTCCCTTGAACACCCTGTACGACGTTTGAACACGACAGTACGACTCTTGAAGACGACGGTACGTCCCTTGAACATGACGGTACGACCCTTGAACATGACGGTATGACCCTTGAACACGAAGGTACAACCCTTGAACATGACGGTACGACCTTTGAACACGATGGCACGACCCTAGAACACGGCGGTACGACCTTTAAACACGATGTTACGACCCTTAAGCACAACGGCACGTCCCTCTAACATGATGGTACGACCATAGAACACGAATGTAAGACCCTGAATACGATGGTACGACCCTGGAATACGACGTTACGACCCTTCAACGCGACTGTACGTCTCTTGGTTATGATGGTGCGACCCATGAACACGACGGGAAGACCCTTGAACACGACGGTACGTCCCTTGAACATAACGGTACGACTCTTGAACTCGACGTTGCGTCCCTTGAACACCACGGTACGACCCTTGAACACGACACTACGTCCCTTGAACACAACGGCACGTTCCTTGAACATGACGGTACGACCCTTGAACACGAAGGTATGTCCCTTGAACATGACGATAGGACTCTTGAACACGACGGTACATCCCTTGAACACGACGATACGACCCTTGAAAACGATGGTACGTCCCTTGAACACGACAACAGGTCCCTTGAACATGACGGTACGTCGATTGAGCACGACGGTACGACCCTTGAACATGACGGTACGTTCCTTGAACACGACGGTACGTACCTTGAACTTGACGGTACGACCTTTGAACACGACGGTACGTCCCTTGAACACGACGGTACGACCCTTGAACACGACTTTATATCCTTTGAACATGACGGTACGTCCCTTGAACACGACGGTACGACCCTTGAACACGACGTTACATCCCTTAAACATGACGGTACGTCCCTTAAACATGATGGTAGTCCATTGAAGACGAAGGTAAGGTCCTTGAAAACGATGGCACGACCCTAAAACCCGGCGGTACGACCTTTGAATCCAACGGTACGAACTTTGAGCAGGACGGTACATCCCTTGAACACGATGGTAAAGCCCTTGAACACGACGTTACGTCACTTGAACATGACGGTACGATCCTTGAACACGTTGGTACGACCCTTGAACACGTCGGTACAATCCTTGAACACGACAGTACGTCCCTTGAACACGATGGAGCGTCCCTTGAAGACAAAGGTTAGATCCCTGAACACGATGGCATGACCCTAGAACACGGCGGTACGACCTTTGAAGACGACAGTACGACCTTTGAGCAGGATAGTACATCCCTTGAACACGATCGTAAGACCCTTGAGCATGACGGTACAACCATTGAACACGACTGTACGTCCCTTGAACACGACGGTAGGACTCGAACACGACGGTACGTCACTTGAACATGACGGTAAGACCCTTGAACATTTTGGTACGACCCTTGAACACGACGGTACAACCCTTGAGCACGACGGTACGACCATTGAACACGACGATGCGACCCTTAAGCACAACGGTACGGCCCTGGAACACGATGGTAAGACCCTTGAACACGACGGTATGACCTTTGAACAAGACGGTGCAAACCTTGAGCACGGTACGGTCCTCGAACATGACTGTACGACTCTTGAACAAGACGATGCGACCCTTGAGCACGACGTTACGACCCTTGAACACGATGGTGCGACCCTTGAGCAGGGGGGTACGACCCTTGAACACGACGTTACTACTCTTGAACAAGACGTTACGACCTTTAAGCACGACGTTACGACCCTTGAACACGACGATACGACCCTTGAGCAGGCCGGCACGTCCCCTGAACACAACGGTACGTCCACTGAACAAGACGGTACGACCCTTGAACACGATAGTGCGACCCTTGAGCAGGAGGGTACGACCCTTGAGCACGACGTTACGACCCTTGAACACGATGGTGCGACCCTTGAGCAGGGGGGTACGACCCTTGAACACGACGTTACTACTCTTGAACAAGACGTTACGACCTTTAAGCACGACGTTACGACCCTTGAACACGACGATACGACCCTTGAGCAGGCCGGTACGTCCCCTGAACACAACGGTACGTCCACTGAACAAGACGGTACGACCCTTGAACACGATAGTGCGACCCTTGAGCAGGAGGGTACGACCCTCGAACACGACGGTACGACCTTTCAACATGATGATGCGGCCCTTGAGCAGGTCGGTACGACCCTAGAGCACGACGGTTAGACCTTTCAACACGGATGTTACGACCCTTAAGCAAGATGGTACGACGTTTGAAAGACTGTACGTCCCTTGAGCAAGACGGTACGACCCTTTAGTAAAACCGTGCGACCCTAGAGCAAGACGGTGCGACCCTTTAGTAAAACCGTACGACCCTTGAGCAAGACGGTGCGACCTTCGAGAAAGATGGTACGACTCTTGAGCAAGACTGTGCAACCCCTTGAGCAAGACGATGTGACCCCTGAGCAAGATGGTACAACCCTTAAGAAAGACTGTACGACCAATGAGCAAGACGTTAGGACCCTTGATAAGGACAATACGACCCTTAAAAAGACGGTACGATCTTTGAGACAGACAGGACGACCTTTGAGCGGGCAGAATGGCCATAGAGAAAGACGGTAAGTTCCTTGAGTGTGAAAGATGTCCCATGAACAAGACTGTACGACCCCTTTCGCGTTGAGTGAAGCCACGACCCGCCAAGACCGTACCGTTGCGTGCTCAAGGTCGTACCGTTGTGTGATCAAGGTCCCACCTTTGTATAATCAAAGTCGGACCGTTGCGTGCTCAAGGTCATACCGTTGTGTGATCAAAGTCGTTCCGTTGTGTGCTCAAGGTCGAACTGTTGTGTGCTCACGGTCGTACCGATGTATGATCAAGGTCGTTACGACCACTGTGTTTCAGTTTACGACTAATGTGATTACTATTATTCTGCTAGTATTATATTTATATGTACTACCCGGCGTAACCTGGTCTTTTATTTCTCATATTTTGCTTCCTATAAGCTTTTTAAGGGTATTGTTTACTTTCTCTCTTCCTGAAGACGGCTGCTGCCCACCACGGCAAAATAGAAGTGACTCCCGTTTTCTTCCACTTCTCTGCCAGTTAATATATATATATATATATATATATATATATATATGGGGAGGTGATAACAAGTAGTGGTGATGTGAGAAGGAGATGGAGTGAGTATTTTGAAGGTTTGTTGAATGTGTTTGATGATAGAGTGGCAGATATAGGGTGTTTTGGTCGAGGTGGTGTGCAAAGTGAGAGGGTTAGGGAAAATGATTTGGTAAACAGAGAAGAGGTAGTGAAAGCTTTGCGGAAGATGAAAGCCGGCAAGGCAGCAGGTTTGGATGGTATTGCATTGGAATTTATTAAAAAAGGGGATAAGAGTGAGTGCTCAAATTACAAAGGTATAAGTTTGTCGAGTATTCCTGGTAAATTATATGGAAGGGTATTGATTGAGAGGGTGAAGGCATGTACAGAGCATCAGATTGGGGAAGAGCAGTGTGGTTTCAGAAGTGGTAGAGGATGTGTGGATCAGGTGTTTGCTTTGAAGAATGTATGTGAGAAATACTTAGAAAAGCAAATGGATTTGTATGTAGCATTTATGGATCTGGAGAAGGCATATGATAGAGTTGATAGAGATGCTCTGTGGAAGGTATTAAGAATATATGGTGTGGGAGGCAAGTTGTTAGAAGCAGTGAAAAGTTTTTATCGAGGATGTAAGGCATGTGTACGTGTAGGAAGAGAGGAAAGTGATTGGTTCTCAGTGAATGTAGGTTTGCGGCAGGGGTGTGTGATGTCTCCATGGTTGTTTAATTTGTTTATGGATGGGGTTGTTAGGGAGGTGAATGCAAGAGTTTTGGAAAGAGGGGCAAGTATGAAGTCTGTTGGGGATGAAAGAGCTTGGGAAGTGAGTCAGTTGTTGTTCGCTGATGATACAGCGCTGGTGGCTGATTCATGTGAGAAACTGCAGAAGCTGGTGACTGAGTTTGGTAAAGTGTGTGGAAGAAGAAAGTTAAGAGTAAATGTGAATAAGAGCAAGGTTATTAGGTACAGTAGGGTTGAGGGTCAAGTCAATTGGGAGGTGAGTTTGAATGGAGAAAAACTGGAGGAAGTGAAGTGTTTTAGATATCTGGGAGTGGATCTGGCAGCGGATGGAACCATGGAAGCGGAAGTGGATCATAGGGTGGGGGAGGGGGCGAAAATTCTGGGGGCCTTGAAGAATGTGTGGAAGTCGAGAACATTATCTCGGAAAGCAAAAATGGATATGTTTGAAGGAATAGTGGTTCCAACAGTGTTGTATAGTTGCGAGGCGTGGGCTATGGATAGAGTTGTGCGCAGGAGGATGGATGTGCTGGAAATGAGATGTTTGAGGACAATGTGTGGTGTGAGGTGGTTTGATCGAGTGAGTAACGTAAGTGTAAGAGAGATGTGTGGAAATAAAAAGAGCGTGGTTGAGAGAGCAGAAGAGGGTGTTTTGAAGTGGTTTGGGCACATGGAGAGAATGAGTGAGGAAAGATTGACCAAGAGGATATATGTGTCGGAGGTGGAGGGAACGAGGAGAAGAGGGAGACCAAATTGGAGGTGGAAAGATGGAGTGAAAAAGATTTTGTCTGATCGGGGCCTGAACATGCAGGAGGGTGAAAGGAGGGCAAGGAATAGAGTGAATTGGAGCGATGTGGTATACCGGGGTTGACGTGCTGTCAGTGGATTGAATCAAGGCATGTGAAGCGTCTGGGGTAAACCATGGAAAGCTGTGTAGGTATGTATATTTGCGTGTGTGGACGTATGTATATACATGTGTATGGGGGGGGGGGGGTTGGCCCATTTTTTTCGTCTGTTTCCTTGCGCTACCTCGCAAACGCGGGAGACAGCGACAAAGTATAACAAATATAAATAAATCTATATATATATATATATATATATATATATATATATATATATATATATATATATATATATATATTGGAAAGAAGCACAATTTTGCGCGTGTTCAAGATATTCCTATGAGTCCACGGGGAAAATGAGACACGATAAGTTCCCAAGTGCAATTTCGTGTAATAATCACATCATCAGGGGAGACACAAGAGAGAAATATAACAGTCTGTTGATATACATCGAAGAGACGAAGCTAGGACGCCATTTGATAAGCATGTGATTGTCAAAGACAAACAACGAACGTTCATAAACCTATCATTTTACAAATTTTATCAACAATAAAGTTATCTAATTTGTATAGACCATCACTAATATTAAGATTATCATTCTTTGTGTATTTAGTAATAGAAGATTCAATGATATTTTTCTTGGTAATAGAGTTAGAGTTGATAACTGAGATGGCGTTACACCAGTCAGTACAATGGTCATAGTTTTTAACGTGATTAAACAAGGCATTTGATTCTTGTCCCGTTCTTATACAATATTTATGTTGCTTAAGTCTAACAGAAAAATCCTTACCAGTCTGCGCAACATAAAATTTATCACAATTTCCACATGGCACTTTATAGATGCATCCAAGAGAATTTTCTGGTGAATTCCTGTTTAAGATATTCTTTATAGTATTATTGTTGCTGAAGGCAACATTTACATTAAAGGATTTAAGCAACATGGCAAGTAAAATAAAATTATTATTAAAAGGGAGAACTAAAAGATTCTTGGTGTCAGTGGGCTCAACTCTATAAGGTGATTTCTTTGCTAACTCAAGGGATTTATCAATGAAAGATCTAGGGTACTTTAACCTAGATCCAATAGAATATATCTTCTCAAACTCATCATCAATAAACTCTAGACTGCAAATACGTAACGCCCTAAGGAACATAGATGGAAATGATGATAATTTAACTCTGTCGTGTTGAGATGAGTAATAATGGATATATGGGTTTTCTGTATATGCTAAACTTAAACTAGTTTCCTTGCCTATGGATCATGCAATCTGAAAATGGCAACATACCTTTATTTTCATTTTCTACAGTAAATTTGATGAACGGTACTAAATTGTTAAGTAAGGGGAGGAATATTTGTAAAGTTTCATTTGTTGGCCAAACACAAAGAACATCATCTACATACCTAAACCAAATTGCATTAGAAGGTAAGATATCTTTTAGTAATTTTGTTTCAAGGAATTCCATATAAAGATTACTTAGTACAAGTGAAAGAGGGTTACCCATTGCCATACGAAATTTTTGAGCATAATAATATCCATTGAATTGAAATACACAGTATTTTATACGCAATTTTATCAGTTCATTGAAAACAGACTTTGAAACAGGTAAATGAATATCATCCAAGACATCAAATAGATATTCTAAAAGGTCATCAACTGGAACTTTAGTGAAAAGTGAGGAAAAATCAAAGCCAGCAAGTTTGAAGTCAAAATTAACATTGATATCGTTTAGCTTGTTGACTAAATCTACAGTGTTCATGATATTAGAATTTGATACCTTACCCACTAAAGGCCTTAATAAAGAATCTAACCATTTCAACAATTCATATGTGATGGAGGCTACTGAACTCACTATAGGCCTTGCTGGCAAATTCTGTTTATGTGTTTTGATAAGTCCATACATATATGGCAATGAAGGGGACAAAGATGACAAACTTTTGATAAGAGAACTATTACCTTTCAACAACACTTTCACTTTATTGAAATGGTAATTAACTGCTAAGGGATTTTTACTAAGTTTAGAATATGTTATGTCATCATTTAAAAAATTATTCATTTTAGATAAATAGTTACTTCTGTCTAGAATCACAGCAACAACCTTGCTCTTATTTACATTTACTCTCAGCTTTCTTCTTTCAGCCACTTTACCAAACTCAGTCAACAACTTCTGCAGTTTCTCACCCGAATCAGCCACCAGTGTTGTATTATCAGCAAACAACAACTGACTCTTCCCAAGCCCCCTCATCCACAACAGTCTGCATACTTGCCCCTCTCTCCAAAACTCTTGCATTCATATCACTAACAACCCCATCCATAAACAAATAAACAGTGATGGAGACATCACTCACCCCTGCCGCAAACCGACTTTCACTGGGAACCAATCACTTTCCTCTCTTCCTACTCGTACACATGCCTTACATCCTCGATAAAAACTTTTCACTGCTTCTAACAACTTACTTCCCATATACGCCATATACTCATAATACCTTCCACAGAGCACTTATATCAACTCTATCATATGCCTTCTCCAGATCCATAAATGCCACATACAAATCCATCTACTTTTCTAGATAATTCTCACATACATTTTTCAAAGCAAACACCTGATCCACACATCCTCTACCACTTCTGAAACCACACTGCTCTTCCCCAATCTGATGCTCTGTACATGCCTTCACCCTCTCAATCAATACCCTCCCATATAATTTCCCGGGAATACTCAACAAATTTATACCTCTGTAATTTGAGCACTCACTCTTATCCCCTTTGCCTTTGTACAATGGCACTGTACATGCATTCCGGCAACCCACAGGCACTTCACCATGAACCATACATACAGTGAATATCCTCACCAACCAGTCAACAACACAGTCACCCCCTTTTTTGATAAATTCTACAGCAATACCATCGAAACCCGCTGCCTTGTCGGCTTTCATGTTCTACAAAGCTTTCACCACCTCTTCTCTGTTTACCAAATCATTCTGCCCGACCCTCTCACTTCGCACACCAACTCGACCAAAACACCCTATATCTGCCACTCTATCATCAAAAACATTCAAAAACCTTCAAAATACTCACTCCATCTCCCTCTAACTTCACTACTACTTGTTATTACCTCACCATTAGCCCCCTTCACCGATGTTCCCTTTGTTTTCTTGTCTTACGCACTTTATTTGCCTCCTTCCAAAACATATTTTTTTTCTCCCTAAAATTTAAAGATACTCTCTCACCCCAACTCTCATTTGCCTTTTTTTTTTTTTCACATCTTGCACCTTTCTTTTGACCTCCTGCCTCTTTCATTTATAATCTCCCAGTCATTTGCATTATTTCCCTGCAAAGATCGTCCAAATGCCTCTCTCTTTTCTTTGACTAACAATTTTACCTCTTCATCCCACCACTCCCTCTCTCTCTCTCTCTCTCTCTCTCTCTCTCTCTCTCTCTCTCTCTCTCTCTCTCTCTCTCTCTCTCTCTCTCTCTCTCTCTCTTTTGATAAGAATTCTTTTGGGTTTATATACGTACAGGTATATGTTGGAGGGTGTGGGTCAACATATACAGGTGTGTGTGTGTGTGTGTTTTAAACGCACGTCACAAGAGTAACTTATATTGACCAGATGGGGTCACGTATATTGTGGCGGCGAACAAGTTGTAATACTTACCTGGCAGCTTTATGAAGATTTAGTACAACTTTGGATTATGATAAAGTTATATTTTCTCTACACAGGAAGGTTTTTGTATGTACAGAAATCGTTCATTTTATGACATTGAAACTTTGTTTATTATTGATCATTTGAGGTGGACACCTGGAGCTGTGACCGTTACGTCCATTGTAACGGTCATAACCAAGGGTGGGGGTGGGGGGTAGGGGGGCGTGTAACATAGGGAGGCTGAGGCTGTCAGGTGGGGGGGAGATGTGTATTGTTGCTCAATTGATGATCGCCATATGAAGCACGCCGCGTGAGGTATATACACTCGTATATATATATATATATATATATATATATATATATATATATATATATATATATATATATATATATATATATATATATATATATATATATATACTTAGAAAAGCAAATGGATTTGTATGTAGCATTTATGGATCTGGAGAAGGCATATGATAGAGTTGATAGAGATGCTCTGTGGAAGATATTAAGAATATATGGTGTGGGAGGCAAGTTGTTAGAAGCAGTGAAAAGTTTTTATCGAGGATGTAAGGCATGTGTACGTGTAGGAAGAGAGGAAAGTGATTGGTTCTCAGTGAATGTAGGTTTGCGGCAGGGGTGTGTGATGTCTCCATGGTTGTTTAATTTGTTTATGGATGGGGTTGTTAGGGAGGTGAATGCAAGAGTTTTGGAAAGAGGGGCAAGTATGAAGTCTGTTGGGGATGAGAGAGCTTGGGAGGTGAGTCAGTTGTTGTTCGCTGATGATACAGCGCTGGTGGCTGATTCATGTGAGAAACTGCAGAAGCTGGTGACTGAGTTTGGTAAAGTGTGTGAAAGAAGAAAGTTAATAGTAAATGTGAATAAGAGCAAGGTTATTAGGTACAGTAGGGTTGAGGGTCAAGTCAATTGGGAGGTGAGTTTGAATGGAGAAAAACTGGAGGAAGTGAAGTGTTTTAGATATCTGGGAGTGGATCTGGCAGCGGATGGAACCATGGAAGCGGAAGTGGATCATAGGGTGGGGGAGGGGGCGAAAATTCTGGGAGCCTTGAAGAATGTGTGGAAGTCGAGAACATTATCTCGGAAAGCAAAAATGGGTATGTTTGAAGAATAGTGGTTCCAACAATGTTGTATGGTTGCGAGGCGTGGGCTATGGATAGAGTTGTGCGCAGGAGGATGGATGTGCTGGAAATGAGATGTATGAGGACAATGTGTGGTGTGAGGTGGTTTGATCGAGTAAGTAACGTAAGGGTAAGAGAGATGTGTGGAAATAAAAAGAGCGTGGTTGAGAGAGCAGAAGAGGGTGTTTTTAAATGGTTCGGGCACATGGAGAGAATGAGTGAGGAAAGATTGACCAAGAGAATATATGTGTCGGAGGTGGAGGGAACGAGGAGAAGAGGGAGACCAAATTGGAGGTGGAAAGATGGAGTGAAAAAGATTTTGTGTGATCGGGGCCTGAACATGCAGGAGGGTGAAAGGAGGGCAAGGAATAGAGTGAATTGGAGCGATGTGGTATACCGGGGTTGACGTGCTGTCAGTGGATTGAATCAAGGCATGTGAAGCGTCTGGGGTAAACCATGGAAAGTTGTGTAGGTATGTATATTTGCGTGTGTGGACGTATGTATATACATGTGTATGGGGGTGGGTTGGGCCATTTCTTTCGTCTGTTTCCTTGCGCTACCTCGCAAACGCGGGAGACAGCGACAAAGCAAAAAAAAAAAAAAAAAAAATTATATATATATATATATATATATATATATATATATGTACATATATATATATATATATATATATATATATATATATATATATATATATATATATATATATATATATATATATATATATATATATATATTTCTTTTTTTATTTTGCTTTGTCGCTGTCTCCCGCGCCAGCGAGGTAGCGCAAGGAAACAGACGAAAGAATGGCCTAACCCACCCACATACACATGTATATACATACACGTCCACACACGCAAATATACACACCTATACACCCCAACGTATATATATATGTATACACACACAGACATATACATATATACACATGTACATAATTCATACTATCTGCCTTTATTCATTCCCATCGCCACTCCACCACACATGAAATGAAAACTCCCTCCTCCCTCATGTCTGCGAGGTAGCGCTAGGAAAAGACAACAAAGGCCACATTCGTCCACACTCACTCTCTAGCTGTCATGTAATAATGCACCAAAACCACAGCTCCCTTTCCACATCCAGGCCCCACAAAACTTTCCATGGTTTACCCCAGCGCTTCACATGCCCTGATTCAATCCATTGACAGCACGTCGACCCCGGTATACCACATCGTTCCTATTCACTCTATTCCTTTTACGCCTTTCACTCTCCTGCATGTTCAGGCCCCGATCACTCAAAATCTTTTTCACTTCATCTTTCCACCTCCAATTTGGTCCCCCACTTCTCCTCGTTCCCTCCACCTCTGACACATATATCCTCTTTGTCAATCTTTCCTCACTCATTCTCTCCTTGTAACCAAACCATTTCAAAACACCCTCTTCTGCTCTCTCAACCGCACTCTTTTTATTACCACACATCTCTCTTACCCTTTCATTCCTTACTCGATCAAACCACCTCACACCACATATTATCCTCAAACATCTCATTTCCAGCACATCCAGCCTCCTGCACACAACTCTATCTATAGCCTACGCCTCGCGGCCATATAACATTGATGAAACCACTATTCCTTCAAACACACCCATTTTTGCTTTCCGAGATAATGTTCTCGACTTCCACACATTCTTCAAGGCTCCCAGAATTTTCGCCCCCTCCCCACCCTATGATCCACTTCCGCTTCCATGGTTCCATCCGCTGCCAGATCCACTCCCAGATATCTAAAACACTTCACTTCCTCCAGTTTTTCTCCATTCAAACTTACGTCCCAGTAGACTTGACCCTCAACCCCACTGCACCTAATAACTTGCTCTTATTCACATTTACTCCCGGTTTTCTCCTTTCACACACCAGCTTCTGTAGTTTCTCACACGAATCAGCCACCATCGCTGTATCATCAGCGAACAACAACTGACTCACTTCCCAAGCTCTCTCATCCACAACAGACTTCATACTTGCCCCTTTTTCCAGAACTCTTGCATTCACTTCCCTAACAATCCCATCCATAAACAAATCAAACAACCATGGAGACATCACACACCCCTGCCGCAAACCTACATTCACTGAATACCAATCACTTTCCTGTCTTCCTACACGTACACATGCCTTACATCCTCGATAAATACATTTCACTGCTTCTAACAACTTGCCTCCCACACCATATATTCTTAATACCTTCCACAGAGCATTTCTATCAACTCTTCTCCAGATCCATAAATGCTACATACAAATCCATTTGCTTTTCTAAGTATTTCTCACATACATTCTTCAAAGCAAATACCTGGTCCACACATCCTCTACCACTTCTGTAACCACGCTGCTTTTCCCCAATCTGATGCTCTGTACATGCCTTCACCCTCTCAATCAATACCCTCCCATATATTTTCCCAGGTATGTTCAACAAACTTATACCTGTGTAATTTGAGCACTCACTTTTATCCCCTTTGCCTTTGTACAATGGCACTATGCAAGCATTCCGCCAATCCTCAGGCACCTCACCATGAGTCATACATACATTGAATAACCTTACCAACCAGCCAACAATACAGTCACCCACTTTTTTGATAAATTCCATTGCAATACCATCCAAACCCGCTGCCTTGCCGGCTTTCATCTTCCGCAAAGCTTTTACTACCTCTTCTCTGTTTACCAAATCATTCTCCTTAACCCTCTCATTTTGCACACCACCTCGACCAAAACACCCTATATCTACCACTCTATCATCAAACACATTTAACAAACCTTCAAAATTCTCACTCCATCTCCTTCTGACATCACTACTACTTGTTATCACCTCTCCATTATCCCCCTTCACTGAAGATTCCATTGATTCTCTTGTCTTGCGCACTTTATTTGCCTCCTTCCAAACATCTTTTTATTTTCCCTAAAATTTAATGATACTCTTTCACCAAACTCTCATTTGCCCTCCTTTTCATCTCTTTCACCTTTCTCTTGACCTCCTGCCTCTTTCATTGATAAATCTCCCAGTCATTTGCATTATTTCCCTGCGAAAATCGTCCAAATGCCTCTCTCTTCTCTTTCACTAACAATCTTACTTCTTCATCCCACCACTCACTACTCTTTCTAATCTGCCCACCTCCCACGCTTCTTATGCCACATGCATCTTTTGCGCAAGTCATCACTGCTTCCATTAATACATCCCATTCCTCCCCCACTCCCTTTACACACACACACACACACATATATATATATATATATATATATATATATATATATATATATATATATATATATATATATATATATATATATATATATATATATGGTATTGGATGGTATTGCAGTGGAATTTATTAAAAAAGGGGGTAACTGTATTGTTGACTGGTTGGTAAAGTTATTTAATGTATGTATGACTCATGGTGAGGTGCCTGAGGATTGGCGGAATGCGTGCATAGTGCCGTTGTACAAAGGCAAAGGGGATAAGAGTGAGTGCTCAAATTACAGAGGTATAAGTTTGTTGAGTATTCCTGGCAAATTATATGGGAGGGTATTGATTGAGAGGGTGAAGGTATGTACAGAGCATCAGACTGGGGAAGAGCAGTGTGGTTTCAGAAGTGGTAGAGGATGTGTGGATCAGGTGTTTGCTTTGA
>NC_092235.1:11510090-11542590 GCF_036320965.1 Panulirus ornatus | reverse complement strand
CTTTTCTGAAAACGTTTACAAATCTTCACCTTCGCCTCCACAAGATAATGATCAGACATCCCTCCAGTTGCACCTCTCAGCACATTAACATCCAAAAGTCTCTCTCTCGCGCGCCTGTCAATTAACACGTAATCCAATAACGCTCTCTGGCCATCTCTCCTACTTACATATGTATACTTATGTATATCTCTCTTTTTAAACTAGGTATTCCCAATTACCAGTCCTTTTTCAGCACACAAATCTAGAAGCTCTTCACCACTTCCACTTACACTAAACATCCCATGTACACCAATTATTCCCTGAACTGCCACATTACTCATCTTTGTATTCAAATCACCCATCACTATAACCCGGTCTCGTGCACAAAACTACTAACACACTCACTCAGCTGCTCCCAAAACACTTGCCTCTCATGATCTTTCTTCTCATGCCTATGATATATCTATCTATCTATCTATCTATCTATCTATCTATCTATATATATATATATATATATATATATATATATATATATATATATATATATATATATATATATATATATATATATATTTTCTCTTCTCATACTATTCGCCATTCCCAGCGTTAGCGAGGTAGCGTTAAGAACAGAGGACTGGGCCTTAGATGGAATATCCTTACCTGCCCCCCTTCACATCCAACAGCCAGGATCGAACCTGAAGCCCCTGTGCAAGAGGCGGGAATGCTAACCTCTAGACATTCCCTAAATATAGTATAAGTACGGGACAAATATCAAATGCCTTATTTAATCACGTTAAAAACTATGATCATTGTATTGAGTGGAGTAACGCCATCTCAGTTATTAACTCTAACTCTATTACCAAGAGATATATCATTGAATCATCTATTGTTAAATACAGAAAGAATTATAATCTTAATATTAGTGATGGTCTATACAAATTAGATAACTTTATTGTTCATAAAATTTGTAAAACCATAAGTTTGTGAACGCTCGTTGTCTGTCTTGGACAATCGCATGTTTACCAAATGGCATCCTAGCTTCGTCTCTTCGATGTATATCAACTGACTGTTATATTTCTCTCTTGTGTCTCCCCTGATGATGTTATTATTACACGAAATTGCACTTGGGAACTTATCGTGTCTCATCATCCCCGTGGATTCATGGGAATATATATGGAAGCTAATTGCCCTAAAAGATTCATAAGAGCTATTAACACCTTAAAAAAAGACAAGGATATACATATTGCTAAAGCAGATAAGGCTAACACTGATGTGATTTTAGACAAAAGTAACTATTTATCTAAAATGAATGATCTTCTAAATGATAACACAACATATTCTAAACTTAGTAAAAATCCCTTAGAAGCAGTTAATTCTCACTTCAATAAAGAAATGAAGTTGTTGAAAGGTAACATTTCTCTTATCAAAAGTTTGTCATCTTTGTCCCCTTCATTGCCATATATGTAAGGACTTATCATAACACATAAACAAAATTTTCCAGCAAGACCTATAGTGAGTTCAGTAGGCTCCATCACATATAAATTATCAAAATGGTTAGTTTCTTTATTAAGCCCTTTCGTGGGTAAGGTATCAAATTCTAATATCATGAACAATGTACATTTAGTCAATAAGCTAAACAATATCAATGTTAATTTTGATTTCAAACTAGTTAGCTTTGATGTTTCCTCACTTTTCACTAAAGTTCCAGTTGATGACCTTTTAGAATATTTATTTGATGTCTTGGATGATATTCATTTACCTGTTTCAAAGTCTAATTTCATTGAACTGATAAAATTGTGTATAAAAGACTGTGTATTTCAATTTAATGGACATTATTATGCTCAAAAATTTGGTATGGCAATGGGTAACCCTCTTTCACCTGTACTAAGTAATCTTTATATGGAATTTTTTGAAACAAAATTACTAAAAGATATCTTACCTTCTAATGCAATTTGGTTTAGGTATGTAGATGATGTTCTTTGTGTTTGGCCAACAAATGAAAATTTACAAATATTTCTCCCCTTACTTAACAATTTAGTACCTTCCATCAAATTTACTGTAGAAAATGAAAAAGATGGTATGTTACCATTTTTAGATTGCATGATCCATAGACAAGGAAACAAGTTTAAGTTTAGCATATACAGAAAACCCACCAATGTATGCTCATATATCCATTATTACTCATCTCAACATGACAGAGTTAAATTATCATCATTTCAATCTATGTTCCTTAGGGCGTTACGTATTTGCAGTCCAGAGTTTATTGATGATAGTTTAAGAAGAGTTTGAGAAGATATATTCTATTGGATCTAAGTTAAAGTACCCTAGATCTTTCATTGATAAATCCCTTAAGTTAGCAAAGAAATCATTTTATAGAGTTGAGCCCAAACCTCCCATTGACTCCAAGAATCTTTTAGTTCTCCCTTTTAATAATAATTTCACTTTGCTTCCCATGTTGCTTAAATCCTTAATGTAAATGTTGCCTTTAGCAACAATAATACTATAAAGAATATCTTAATCAGGAATTCACCAGAAAATTCTCTTGGTTGCATCTATAAAGTGCCTTATGGAAACTGTGATAAATTTTATGTTGGTCAGACTTGTAAGGATCTTTCTGTTAGACTTTTTTTTTTTTTTTTTTCAAACTATTCGCCATTTCCCGCATCAGCAAGGTAGCGTTAAGAACAGAGGACTGGGCCTCTGAGGGAACATCCTCACCTGGCCCCCTTCTCTGTTCCTTCTTTTGGAAAATTAAAAAAAAAACAAGAGGGGAGGATTTCCAGCCCCCCGCTCCCTCCCCTTTTAGTCGCCTTTTACGACACGCAGGGAATACGTGGGAAGTATTCTTTCTCCCCTATCCCCAGGGATAAGTCTGTTAGACTTAAGCAACATAGATACTATGAAAAACTATGATCATTGTACTGGCTGAAGTAATGCCATCTCAGTTGTTAACTCTAACTCTATTACCAATAGAAATGTCATTGAATCTTCTATTATTGAATACACAAAGAATTATAATCTTAATATTAGTGATGGTCTGTACAAATTAGATAACTTTATTGTTGATAAGATTTGTAAAATGATAAGTTTATGAACGCTCGTTGTATGTTTTGGACAATCACATGTTTACCAAATGGCATCCTAGCTTCGTCTCTTCGATGTATATCAATTGACAGTTATATTTCTCTCTTGTGTCTCCCCTGATGATGTGATTATTACGCGAAATTGCACTTAGGAACTTTTCGTGTTTCATTTTCCCCGCTGACTCATAGGAATATCTTGCTCACGCGCAAAATTGTGATCCTTTCCAATATATATATATATATATATATATATATATATATATATATATATATATATATATTAATTTATTTTTATTCATTTTGCTTTGTCGCTGTCTCCCGCGTTAGCGAGGTAGCACAAGGAGACAGACGCAAGAAATGGCTCAACCCACCCACATACACATGTATATACATACACGTCCACACACGCAAATATACATACCTATACATCTCAATGTACACTTATATATACACACACAGACATATACATATAAACACATGTACATAATTCATACTGTCTGCCTTTATTCATTCCCATCGCCACCTTGCCACACATGGAATAACAACCCACCTCCCTCCTCATGTGTGCGAGGTAGCGCTAGGAAAAGATAACAAAGGCCCCATTCGTTCACACTCGGTCTCTAGCTGTCATGTAATAATGTACCGAAACCACAGCTCCCTTTCCACATCCAGGCCCCACAGAACTTTCCATGGTTTACCCCAGACGCTTCACAGGCCCTGGTTCAATCCATTGACAGCACGTCGACCCCGGTATACCACATCGTTCCAGTTCACTCTATTCCTTGCACGCCTTTCACCCTCCTGCATGTTCAGGCTTCGATCACTCAAAATTCTTTTCACTCCGTCTTTCCACTTCCAATTTGGTCCTCCACTTCTCCTCGTTCCCTCCACCTCTGACACATATATTCTCTTGGTCAATCTATCCTCACTCATTCTCTCCATGTGACCAAACCATTTCAAAACACCCTCTTCTGCTCTCTCAACCATACTCTTTTTATTTCCACACATCTCCCTTACCCTTACATTACCTATTCGACCAACCACCTCACACCACATATAATCCTCAAACATCTCATTTCCAGCACATCCACCCTCCTGCGCACAACTCTATCCATAGCACACGCCTCGCAACCATACAACATTGTTGGAACCACTATTCCTTCAAACATACCCATTTTTGCTTTCCGAGATTATGTTCTCGACTTCCAAACATTTTTCAAGGCTCCCAGAATTTTCGCCCCCCTCCCACACTCTATGATTCACTTCCGCTTCCATGGTTCCATCCTCTGCCAGATCCACTCCCAGATATCTAAAACACTTTACTTCCTCCAGTTTTTCTCCATTCAAACTTACCTCCCAATTGACTTGACCCTCAACCCTACTGTACCTAATAACCTTGCTCTTAACTTTCTTCTTTCACACACTTTACCAAGCTCAGTCACCAGCTTCTGCAGTTTCTCACAATGAATCAGCTACCAGCGCTGTATCATCAGCGAACAACTGACTCACTTCCCAAGCTCTCTCATCCACAACAGACTGCATACATGCCCCTCTTTCCAAAACTCTTGCATTCACCTCCCTAACAACGCCATCCATAAACAAATTAAACAACCATGGAGACATCACACACCCCTGCCGCAAACCTACATTCACTGAGAACAAATCACTTTCCTGTCTTCTGACACGTACAAATGCCTTACATCCTCGATAAAAACTTTTCACTGCTTCTAACAACTTGCCTCCCACACCATATATTCTTGATACCTTCCACAGAGCATCTCTATCAACTCTATCATATGCCTTCTCCAGATCCATAAATGCTACATACAAATCCATTTGCTTTTCTAAGTATTTCTCACATACATTCTTCAGAGCAAACACCTGATCCACACATCCTTTACCACTTCTGAAACCACACTGCTCTTCCCCAGTCTGATGCTCTGTACATGCCTTCACCCTCTCAATCAATGCCCTCCCATATAATTTACCAGGAATGCTCAACAAACTTATACCTCTGTAATTTGAGCACTTACTCTTATCCCCTTTGCCTTTGTACAATGGCACTATGCACGCATTCCGTCAATCCTCAGGCACCTCACCATGAATCATACATACATTAGATAACCTTACCAACCAGTCAACAATACTGTCACCCCCTTTTTTAATAAATTCCACTGCAATACCATCCATACCTGCTGCCTTGCTGGCTTTTGTCTTCCGCAAAGCTTATACTACCTCCTCCTGTTTACCAAATCATTTTCCCTAACCCTCTCATTTTGCACACCACCTCGACCAAAACACCCTATATCTGCCACTCTATCATCAAACACATTCAACAAACCTTCAAAATACTCACTCCATCTCCTTCTCACATCACCACTACTTGTTATCACCTCCCCCTTTAGCCCCCTTCCCTGAAGTTCCCATTTGCTCCCTTGTCTTACGCACTTTATTTACCTCCTTCCAAATCATCTTTTTATTCTCCCTAAAATTTAATGATACTCTCTCACCCCAACTCTCATTTGCCCTCTTTTTCACCTCTTTCACCTTCATCTTGACCTCTTGCCTCTTTCTTTTATACATCTCCCACTCATTTGCATTTTTTCCCTGCAAAAATCGTCCAAATGCCTCTCTCTTCTCTTTCACTAATAATCTTACTTCTTCATCCCACCACTCGCTACCCTGTCTAATCAACCCAACTCCCACGCTTCTCATGCCAGAAACATCTTTTGCACAAGCCATCACTGCTTCCCTAAATACATCCCATTCCTCCCCCACTACCCTTACCTCCTTTGCTCTTGCCATTTTCCATTCTGTATTCTGTCTCTCCTGGTACTTCCTCACACAAGTCTCCTTCCCAAGCTCACTTACTCTCACCACTCTCTTCACCCCAACATTTTCACTTCTTTTCTGAAAACCCCTACAAATCTTCATCTTCGCCTCCACAAGATAATGATCAGACATCCCTCCAGTTGCACCTCTCAGCACATGAACATCCAAAAGTCTCTCTTTCGCACGCCTATCAATTAACACATAAGTCCAATAACGCTCTCTGGCCATCTCTCCTACTTACATACGTATACTTATGTATATCTCGCATATATATATATATATATATATATATATATATATATATATATATATATATATATATATATATATATATATATATATATATATATATATATATATATATATTTTCCCTGGGGATAGGGGAGAAAGAATACTTCCCACGTATTCCCTGCGTGTCGTAGAAGGCGACTAAAAGGGGAGGGAACGGGGGGCTGGAAATCCTCCCCTCTCGTTTTTTTTTTTTTTTTTTTTTAATTTTCCAAAAGAGGGAACAGAGAATTGCGCCAGGTGAGGGTATTCCCTCAAAGGCCCAGTCCTCTGTTCTTAACGCTACCTCGCTAATGCGGGAAATGGCGAATAGTTTGAAAGAAAAAAAGATATATATATATATATATATATATATATATATATATATATATATATATATATATATATATATGTATCTTTTCTTTCTTTCTTTCAAACTATTCGCCATTTCCCGAGTTAGCGAGGTAGCGTTAAGAACAGAGGACGGGGCCTTTGAGGGAATATCCTCACCTGGCCCCCTTCTGTGTTCCTTCTTATGGAAAATTAAAAAAAAAGCGAGAGGGGAGGATTTCCAGCCCCTCGCTCCCTCCCCTTTTCGTCGCCTTCTACGATACGCAGGAAATACGTGGGAAGTATTCTTTCTCTCCTATCCCCAGGGATAATATATATATATATATATATATATATATATATATATATATATATATATATATATATATATATATATATTTTTTTTTTTTTTTCTTTCAAACTATTCGCCATTTCCCGCATTAGCAAGGTAGCGTTAAGAACAGAGGACTGGGCCTTTAAGGAAATAAATATATATATATATATATATATATATATATATATATATATATATATATATTTATTATTTTTCATTTTGCTTTGCCGCTGTCTCCCGCGTTACCGAGGTAGCGCAAGGAAACAGACGAAAGAATGGCCCAACCCACCCACATACACATGTATATACATACACGTCCACACACGCAAATAAACATACCTATACTTCTCAATGTATACATGTATATGCACACACAGACATATACATATATGCACATGTACACAATTCATACTGTCTACCTTTATTCATTCCCATCGCCACCTCGCCACACATGGAATAACAACCCCCTCCCCCCTCATGTGTGCGAGGTAGCGCTAGGAAAAGACAACAAAGGCCCCATTCGTTCACACTCAGTCTCTAGCTGTCATGTAATAATGCACCGAAACCACAGCTCCCTTTCCACATCCAGGCCCCACAGAACTTTCCATGGTTTACCCCAGACGCTTCACATGCCATGGTTCAAGCCATTGACAGCACATCGACCGCGGTATAGCACATCGTTTCAGTTCACTCTGTTCCTTGCACGCCTTTCACCCTCCTCCACGTTCAGGCCCCGATTACTCAAAATCCTTTTCACGCCATCTTTCCACCTCCAATTTGGTCTCCCACTTCTCGTTTCCTCCACCTCTGATACATATATCCTCTTGGTCAATATTTCCTCACTCATTCTCTCCATGTGCCCAAACCATTTCAAAACACCCTCTTTTGCTCTCTCAACCACGCTCTTTTTATTACCACACACCTCTCTTTCCCTATTATTACTTACTCGATCAAACCACCTCACCCCACACATTGTCCTCAAACATCTCATTTCCAGCACTTCCACCCTCCTGCGCACAACTCTATCCATAGCCACACCTCGCAACCATACAACATTGTTGGAACCACTATTCCTTCAAACATACCCATTTTTGCTTTCCGAGATAATGTTTTCGACTCCCACACATTCTTCAAGGCTCCCAGAATTTTCGCCCCCCTCCCACACTCTATGATTCACTTCCGCTTCCATGGTTCCATCCTCTGCCAGATCCACTCCCAGATATCTAAAACACTTTACTTCCTCCAGTTTTTCTCCATTCAAACTTACCTCCCAATTGACTTGACCCTCAACCCTACTGTACCTAATAACCTTGCTCTTAACTTTCTTCTTTCACACACTTTACCAAGCTCAGTCACCAGCTTCTGCAGTTTCTCACAATGAATCAGCTACCAGCGCTGTATCATCAGCGAACAACTGACTCACTTCCCAAGCTCTCTCATCCACAACAGACTGCATACATGCCCCTCTTTCCAAAACTCTTGCATTCACCTCCCTAACAACGCCATCCATAAACAAATTAAACAACCATGGAGACATCACACACCCCTGCCGCAAACCTACATTCACTGAGAACAAATCACTTTCCTGTCTTCTGACACGTACAAATGCCTTACATCCTCGATAAAAACTTTTCACTGCTTCTAACAACTTGCCTCCCACACCATATATTCTTGATACCTTCCACAGAGCATCTCTATCAACTCTATCATATGCCTTCTCCAGATCCATAAATGCTACATACAAATCCATTTGCTTTTCTAAGTATTTCTCACATACATTCTTCAGAGCAAACACCTGATCCACACATCCTCTACCACTTCTGAAACCACACTGCTCTTCCCCAATCTGATGCTCTGTACATGCCTTCACCCTCTCAATCAATGCCCTCCCATATAATTTACCAGGAATGCTCAACAAACTTATACCTCTGTAATTTGAGCACTTACTCTTATCCCCTTTGCCTTTGTACAATGGCACTATGCACGCATTCCGCCAATCCTCAGGCACCTCACCATGAATCATACATACATTAAATAACCTTACCAACCAGTCAACAATACTGTCACCCCTTTTTTAATAAATTCCACTGCAATACCATCCAAACCTGCTGCCTTGCCGGCTTTCATCTTCCGCAAAGCTTATACTACCTCCTCCTGTTTACCAAATCATTTTCCCTAACCCTCTCATTTTGCACACCACCTCGACCAAAACACCCTATATCTGCCACTCTATCATCAAACACATTCAACAAACCTTCAAAATACTCACTCCATCTCCTTCTCACATCACCACTACTTGTTATCACCTCCCCCTTTAGCCCCCTTCCCTGAAGTTCCCATTTGCTCCCTTGTCTTACGCACTTTATTTACCTCCTTCCAAATCATCTTTTTATTCTCCCTAAAATTTAATGATACTCTCTCACCCCAACTCTCATTTTCCCTCTTTTTCACCTCTTTCACCTTCATCTTGACCTCTTGCCTCTTTCTTTTATACATCTCCCACTCATTTGCATTTTTTCCCTGCAAAAATCGTCCAAATGCCTCTCTCTTCTCTTTCACTAATAATCTTACTTCTTCATCCCACCACTCGCTACCCTGTCTAATCAACCCAACTCCCACGCTTCTCATGCCAGAAACATCTTTTGCACAAGCCATCACTGCTTCCCTAAATACATCCCATTCCTCCCCCACTACCCTTACCTCCTTTGCTCTTGCCATTTTCCATTCTGTATTCTGTCTCTCCTGGTACTTCCTCACACAAGTCTCCTTCCCAAGCTCACTTACTCTCACCACTCTCTTCACCCCAACATTTTCACTTCTTTTCTGAAAACCCCTACAAATCTTCATCTTCGCCTCCACAAGATAATGATCAGACATCCCTCCAGTTGCACCTCTCAGCACATGAACATCCAAAAGTCTCTCTTTCGCACGCCTATCAATTAACACATAAATCCAATAACGCTCTCTGGCCATCTCTCCTACTTACATACGTATACTTATGTATATCTCGCATATATATATATATATATATATATATATATATATATATATATATATATATATATATATATATATATATATATATATATATATATATATATATATATATATATATATATATATATATATATATTTTCCCTGGGGATAGGGGAGAAAGAATACTTCCCACGTATTCCCTGCGTGTCGTAGAAGGCGACTAAAAGGGGAGGGAACGGGGGGCTGGAAATCCTCCCCTCTCGTTTTTTTTTTTTTTTTTTTTAATTTTCCAAAAGAGGGAACAGAGAATTGCGCCAGGTGAGGGTATTCCCTCAAAGGCCCAGTCCTCTGTTCTTAACGCTACCTCGCTAATGCGGGAAATGGCGAATAGTTTGAAAGAAAAAAAGATATATATATATATATATATATATATATATATATATATATATATATATATATATATATATATATGTATCTTTTCTTTCTTTCTTTCAAACTATTCGCCATTTCCCGAGTTAGCGAGGTAGCGTTAAGAACAGAGGACGGGGCCTTTGAGGGAATATCCTCACCTGGCCCCCTTCTGTGTTCCTTCTTATGGAAAATTAAAAAAAAAGCGAGAGGGGAGGATTTCCAGCCCCCCGCTCCCTCCCCTTTTCGTCGCCTTCTACGATACGCAGGAAATACGTGGGAAGTATTCTTTCTCTCCTATCCCCAGGGATAATATATATATATATATATATATATATATATATATATATATATATATATATATATTTTTTTTTTTTCTTTCAAACTATTCGCCATTTCCCGCATTAGCAAGGTAGCGTTAAGAACAGAGGACTGGGCCTTTAAGGAAATAAATATATATATATATATATATATATATATATATATATATATATATATATTTATTATTTTTCATTTTGCTTTGCCGCTGTCTCCCGCGTTACCGAGGTAGCGCAAGGAAACAGACGAAAGAATGGCCCAACCCACCCACATACACATGTATATACATACACGTCCACACACGCAAATAAACATACCTATACTTCTCAATGTATACATGTATATGCACACACAGACATATACATATATGCACATGTACACAATTCATACTGTCTACCTTTATTCATTCCCATCGCCACCTCGCCACACATGGAATAACAACCCCCTCCCCCCTCATGTGTGCGAGGTAGCGCTAGGAAAAGACAACAAAGGCCCCATTCGTTCACACTCAGTCTCTAGCTGTCATGTAATAATGCACCGAAACCACAGCTCCCTTTCCACATCCAGGCCCCACAGAACTTTCCATGGTTTACCCCAGACGCTTCACATGCCATGGTTCAAGCCATTGACAGCACATCGACCGCGGTATAGCACATCGTTTCAGTTCACTCTGTTCCTTGCACGCCTTTCACCCTCCTCCACGTTCAGGCCCCGATTACTCAAAATCCTTTTCACGCCATCTTTCCACCTCCAATTTGGTCTCCCACTTCTCGTTTCCTCCACCTCTGATACATATATCCTCTTGGTCAATATTTCCTCACTCATTCTCTCCATGTGCCCAAACCATTTCAAAACACCCTCTTTTGCTCTCTCAACCACGCTCTTTTTATTACCACACACCTCTCTTTCCCTATTATTACTTACTCGATCAAACCACCTCACCCCACACATTGTCCTCAAACATCTCATTTCCAGCACTTCCACCCTCCTGCGCACAACTCTATCCATAGCCACACCTCGCAACCATACAACATTGTTGGAACCACTATTCCTTCAAACATACCCATTTTTGCTTTCCGAGATAATGTTTTCGACTCCCACACATTCTTCAAGGCTCCCAGAATTTTCGCCCCCTCCCCCACCCTATGATTCGCTTCCGCTTCCATGGTTCCATCCGCTGCCAAATCCACTCCCAGATATCTAAAACACTTCACTTCGTCCAGTTTTTCTTCATTCAAACTTACCTTCCAGTTGACTTGACCCTCAACCCTACTGTACCTAATAACCTTGCTCTTTCACACACTTTACCAAACTCAGTCACCAGCTTCTGCAGTTTCTCACATGAATCAGCCACCAGCGCTGTAGCATCAGCGAACAACAACTGACTCACTTCCCAAGCTCTCTCATCCACAACAGACTTCATACTTGCCCCTCTTTTCAAAACTCTCGCATTCACCTCCCTAACAACCCCATCCATAAACAAATTAAACAACCATGGAGACATCACACACCCCTGCCGGAAACCTACATTCACTGAGAACCAATCACTTTCCTGTCTTCCGACACGTACACATGCCTTACATCCTCAATAAAAACTTTTCACTGCTTCTAACAACTTGCCTCCCACACCATATATCCTTAATACCTTTCACAGAGCATCTCTATCAACTCTATAATATGCCTTCTCCAGATCCATAAATGCTACGTACAAATCCATTTGCTTTTCTAAGTATTTCTCACATACATTCTTCGAAATAAACACCTGATCCACACATCCTCTACTACTTCTGAAACCACACTGCTCTTCCCCAATCTGATGCTTTGTACATGTCTTCACCCTCTCAATCAATACCCTCCCATATAATTTACCAGGAATACTCAACAAACGTATACCTCTGTAATTTGAGCATTCACTCTTATCCCCTTTGCCTTTGTACAATGGCACTATGCACGCCTTCCGCCAATCCTCAGGCACCTCACCATGAATCATACATACATTGAATAACCTTACCAACCAGTCAACAATACAGTCACCCCTTTTTTAATAAATTCCACTGCAATACCATCCAGACCTGCTGTCTTGCCGGCTTTCATCTTCCGCAAAGCTTTTACTACCTCTTCTCTGTTTACCAAATCATTTTCCCTAACCCTCTCATTTTGCACACCACCTCGACCAAAACACCCTATATCTGCCACTCTATCATCAAACACATTCAACAAACCTTCAAAATGCTCTCTCCATCTCCTTCTCACATCATCGCTACTTGTTATCACCTCCCCATTATCCCCCTTCACTGAAGTTCCCATTTGCTCCCTTGTCTTACGCACTTTATTTACCTCCTTCCAAAACATCTTTTTATTCTCCCTAAAATTTATGATACTCTCTGACCCCAACTCTCATTTGCCCTTTTTTTCACCTCTTGCATCTTTCTCTTGACCTCCTGCCTCTTTCTTTTATACATCCACTCATTTGCATTTTTTCCCTGCGAAAATCGTCGAAATGCCTCTCTCTTCTCTTACACTAATAATCTTACTTCTTCATCCCACCACTCACTACCCTTTCTAATCTGCCCACCTCCCACCCTTCTCATGCCACAAGCATCTTTTGCGCAAGCCATCACTGCTTCCCTAAATACATCCCATTCCTCCCCCACTCCCCTTACGTCCTTTGTTCTCACCTTTTTCCATTCTCTATTCGGTCTCTCCTCCTCACACAAGTCTCCTTCCCAAGTTCACTTACTCTCACCACTCTCTTCAGCCCAACATTCTCTCTTCTTTTCTGAAAACGTCTACAAGTCTTCACCTTCGCCTCCACAAGATAATGATGATATTGATCAGACATCCCTCCAGTTGCACCTCTCAGTACATTAACATCCAGAAGTCTCTTTCGCGCGCCTATCAATTAGCACGTAATCCAATAACGCTCTTTGGCCATCTCTCCTACTTACATACGTGTACTTATGTATATCTCTCTTTTTAAACAAGGTATCCCGAATTACCAGTCCTTTTTCAGCACAGAAATCTACAAGCTCTTCATCATTTTCATTTACAACACTGAACTCCCCATGTATATCAATTATTCCCCCAACTGCCACATTCCTTACCTTTGCATTCAAATCACCCATCACTGTAATCCGGTCTCGTGCATCAAAACCACTAACACACTCATTCAGCTGCTCCCAAAACACTTGCCTCTCATGATCTTTCTTCTCATGCCCAGGTGCATATGCACCAATAATCACCCATCTCTCTCCATCAACTTTCAGTTTTACCCATATCAATCTTGAGTTTACTTTCTTACACTCTATCACATACTCCCACCACTCGTGTCTCAGGAGTAGTGCTACTCCTTCCCTTGCTCTTGTCCTCTCACTAACCCCTGACTTTACTCCCAAGACATTCCCAAACCACTCTTCCCCTTTCACTTGAGCTTCGTTTCACTCAGAGCCAAAACATCCAGGTTCCTTTCCTCAAACATACTACCTATCTCTCCTTTTTCCTCATCTTGGCTACATCCACACACATTTACACACCCCAATCTGAGCCTTCGAGGAGGATGAGCACTCCCCGCGCGACTCCTTCTGTTCCCTCTTTTAGAAAGTTAAAATACAAGGAGAGGGTTTCCAGCACCCCGCTCCCGTCCCCTCTAGTCGCCTTCTACGACACGTGAGGAATGCATGGGAAATATTCTTTCTCCCCTATCCCCAGGGATATATATATATATATATATATATATATATATATATATATATATATATATATATATATATATATATATATATATATATATATATATATATATATATATATATATTTTTTTTTTTTTTTTGCTTTGTCGCTGTCTCTCGCGTTTGCGAGGTAGCGCAAGGAAACAGACGAAAGAAATGGCCCAACCCACCCTTATACACATGTATATACATACGTCCACACACGCAAATATACATACCTTAACAGCTTTCCATGGTTTACCCCAGACGCTTTACATGCCCTGATTCAATCTACTGACAGCACGTCAACCCCGGTATACCACATCGATCCAATTCACTCTATTCCTTGCCCTCCTTTCACCCTCCTGCATGTTCAGGCCCCGATCACACAAAATCTTTTTCACTCCATCTTTCCACCTCCAATTTGGTCTCCCACTTCTCGTTCCCTCCACCTCCGACACATATATCCTCTTGGACAATCTTTCCTCACTCATTCTCTCCATGTGCCCAATCCATTTCAAAACACCCTCTTCTGCTCTCTCAACCACGCTCTTTTTATTTCCACACATCTCTCTTACACTTACGTTACTTACTCGATCAAACCACCTCACACCACACATTGTCCTCAAACATCTCATTTCCAGTACATCCATCCTCCTGCGCACAGCTCTATCCATAGCCCACGCCTCGCAACCATACAACATTGTTGGAACCACTATTCTTTCAAACATACCCATTTTTGCTTTCCGAGATAATGTTCTCGACAGCCACACATTCTTCAAGGCTCCCAGGATTTTTGCCCCCTCCCCCACCCTATGATCCACTTCCGCTTCCATGGTTCCATCCGCTGATAGATCCACTCCCAGATATCTAAAACACTTTACTTCCTCCAGTTTTTCTCCATTCAAACTTACCTCCCAATTGACTTGACCCTCAACCCTACTGTACTTAATTACCTTGTTCTTATTCACATTTACTCTTAACTTTCTTCTTTCACACACTTTACCAAACTCAGTCACCAGCTTCTGCAGTTTCTCACATGAATCAGCCACCAGCGCTGTATCATCAGCGAACAACAACTGACTCACTTCCCAAGCTCTCTCATCCCCAACAGACTTCATACTTGCCCCTCTTTCCAAAACTCTTGCATTCACCTGCCTAACAACCCCATCCATAAACAAATTAAACAACCATGGAGACATCACACACCCCTGCAGCAAACCTACATTCATTGAGAATCAATCACTTTCCTCTCTTCCTACACGTACACATGCCTTACATCCTTGATAAAAACTTTTCACTGCTTCTAACAACTTGCCTCCCACACCATATATTCTTAATACCTTCCACAGAGCATCTCAATCAACTCTATCATATGCCTTCTCCAGATCCATAAATGCTACATACAAATCCATTTGCTTTTCTAAGTATTTCTCAAATATATTCTTGAAAGCAAACACCTGATCCACACATCCTCTACCATTCTGAAACCACACTGTTCTTCCCCAATCTGATTCTCCGTACATGCCTTCACCCTCTCAATCAATGCCCTCCCACATAATTTACCAGGAATACTCAACAAACTTATACCTCTGTAATTTGAGCACTCACTCTTATCCCCTTTGCCTTTGTACAATGGCACTATGCACGCCTTCCGCCAATCCTCAGGCACCTCACCATGAGTCATACATACATTAAATAACCTTACCAACCAGTCAATAATACAGTCACCCCTTTTTTATTAGATTCCACTGCAATACCATCCAAACCTGCTGCCTTGCCAACTTTCATCTTCCGCAAAGCTTTTACTACCTCTTCTCTGTTTACCAAATCATTTTCCGTAACCCTCTCACTTTGCACACCACCTCGACCAAAACACCCTATATCTGCCACTCTATCATCAAACACATTCAACAGACCTTCAAAATACTCACTCCATCTCCTTCTCACATCACCACTACTTGTTATAACCTCCCCATTAACGCCCTACACTGAAGTTCCCATTTGCTCCCTTGTCTTACGCACTTTATTTACCTCCTTCCAGAACATCTTTTTATTCTCCCTAAAATTTAATGATACTCTCTCACCCCAACTCTCATTTGCCCTCTTTTTCACCCCTTTCACCTTCATCTTGACCTCCTGTCACTTTCTTTTATACATCTCCCACTCAATTGCATTTTTTCCCTGCAAAAATCGTCCAAATGCCTCTCTCTTCTCTTTCACTAGTAATCTTACTTCTTCATCCCACCACTCACTACCCTTTCTAATCACCCCACCTCCCACGCTTCTCATGCCACAAGCATCTTTTGGGCAATCCATCACTGATTCCCTAAATACATCCCATTCCTCCCCCACTCCCCTTACTTCCATTGTTCTCACCTTTTTCCATTCTGTACTCAGTCTCTCCTGGTACTTCCTCACACAAGTCTCCTTCCCAAGCTCACTTACTCTCACCACCCTCTTCACCCCAACATTCACTATATATATATATATATATATATATATATATATATATATATATATATATATATATATATATATATATATTTTTTTTTTTTTCTTTTTTTTTTTTTGCTTTGTCGCTGTCTCCCGCGTTTGCGAGGTAGCGCAAGGAAACAGACGAAAGAAATGGCCCAACTCACCCCCATACACATGTATATACATACGTCCACACACGCAAATATACATACCTACACAGCTTTCCATGGTTTACCCCAGACGCTTCACATGCCCTGATTCAATCCACTGACAGCACGTCAACCCCGGTATACCACATCGATCCAATTCACTCTATTCCTTGCCCTCTTTTCACCTTCCTGCATGTTCAGGCCCCGATCACACAAAATCTTTTTCACTCCATCTTTCCACCTCCAATTTGGTCTCCTACTTCTCCTCGTTCCCTTCACCTCCGACACATATATCCTCTTGGTCAATCTTTCCTCACTCATTCTCTCCATGTGCCCAAACCATTTCAAAACACCCTCTTCTGCTCTCTCAACCACGCTCTTTTTTTTTCCACGCATCTCTCTTACCCTTACGTTACTTACGCGATCAAAACACCTCACACCACACATTGTCCTCAAACATCTCATTTCCAGTACATCCATCCTCCTGCGCACAACTCTATCCATAGCCCACGCCTCGCAACCATACAACATTGTTGGAACCACTATTCCTTCAAACATACACATTTTTGCTTTCCGAGATAATGTTCTCGACTTCCACACATTCTTCAAGGCTCCCAGGATTTTCCCCCCCTCCCCCACCCTATGATCCACTTCCGCTTCCATGGTTCCATCCGCTGCCAGATCCACTCCCAGATATCTAAAACACTTTACTTCCTCCAGTTTTTCTCCATTCAAACTTACCTCCCAACTGACTTGACCCTCAACCCTACTGTACCTAATAACCTTGCTCTTATTCACATTTACTCTTAACTTTCTTCTTTCACACACTATACCAAACTCAGTCACCAGCTTCTGCAGTTTCTCACATGAATCAGCCACCAGCGCTGTATCATCAGCGAACAACAACTGACTCACTTCCCAAGCTCTCTCATCCCCAACAGACTTCATACTTGCCCCTCTTTCCAAAACTCCTGCATTAACCTCCCTAACAACCCCATCCATAAACAAATTAAACAACCATGGAGACATCACACACCCCTGCCGCAAACCTATATTCACTGAGAACCAATCACTTTCCTCTCTTCCTACACGTACACATGCCTTACATCCTCGATAAAAACTTTTCACTGCTTCTAACAACTTGCCTCCCACACCATATATTCTTGATACCTTCCACAGAGCATCTCTATCAACTCTATCATATGCCTTTTCCAGATCCATAAATGCTACATAGAAATCCATTTGCTTTTCTAAGTATTTCTCACATACATTTTTCAAAGCAAACACCTGATGCACACATCCTCTACCACTTCTGAAAGCACACTGCTCTTCCCCAATCTGATGCTCTGTACATGCCTTCACCCTCTCAATCAATACCCTCCCATATAATTTATATAATATATATAATATATATATATATATATATATATATATATATAATATATATATATATATAATATATATATATATATATATATATATATATATATATATATATATATATATATATATATATATATATATATATATATATATATATATCATACTTTGTCGCTGTCTCCCGCGTTAGCGAGGTAGCGCAAGGAAACAGACGAAAGAATGGCCCTACCCACCCACATACACATGTATATACATACACGCCCACACACGCACATATACATACCTATACATCTGGACGTATACATATATATATATATATATATATATATATATATATATATATATATATATATATATATATATATATTTATTTTTTTTTATTATACTTTATTGCTGTCTCCCGCGTTTGCGAGGTAGCGCAAGGAAACAGACGAAAGAAATGGCCCAACCCTCCCCCCCCCATACACATGTATATACATACGTCCACACACGCAAATATACATACCTACACAGCTTTCCATGGTTTACCCCAGACGATTCATATGTCTTGATTCAATCCACTGACAGCACGTCAACCCCGGTATACCACATCGCTCCAATTCACTCTATTCCTTGCCCTCCTTTCACCCTCCTGCATGTTCAGGCCCCGATCACACAAAATCTTTTTCACTCTATCTTTCCACCTCCAATTTGGTCTCCCTCTTCTCCTTGTTCCCTCCACCTCCGACACATATATCCTCTTGGTCAATCTTTCCTCACTCATCCTCTCCATGTGCCCAAACCACTTCAAAACACCCTCTTCTGCTCTCTCAACCACGCTCTTTTTATTTCCACACATCTCTCTTACCCTTACGTTACTCACTCGATCAAACCACCTCACACCACACATTGTCCTCAAACATCTCATTTCCAGCACATCCATCCTCCTGCGCACAACTCTATCCATAGCCCACGCCTCGCAACCATACAACATTGTTGGAACCACTATTCCTTCAAACATACCCATTTTTGCTTTCCGAGATAATGTTCTCGACTTCCACACATTCTTCAAGGCCCCCAGAATTTTCGCCCCCTCCCCCACCCTATGATCCACTTCCGCTTCCATGGTTCCATCCGCTGCAAGATCCACTCCCAGATATCTAAAACACTTCACTTCCTCCAGTTTTTCTCCATTCAAACTCACCTCCCAATTGACTTGACCCTCAACCCTACTGTACCTAATAACCTTGCTCTTATTCACATTTACTCTTAACTTTCTTCTTCCACACACTTTACCAAACTCAGTCACCAGCTTCTGCAGTTTCTCACATGAATCAGCCACCAGCGCTGTATCATCAGCGAACAACAACTGACTCACTTCCCAAGCTCTCTCATCCCCAACAGACTTCATACTTGCCCCTCTTTCCAAAACTCTTGCATTTACCTCCCTAACAACCCCATCCATAAACAAATTAAACAACCATGGAGACATCACACACCCCTGCCGCAAACCTACATTCACTGAGAACCAATCACTTTCCTCTCTTCCTACACGTACACATGCCTTACATCCTCGATAAAAACTTTTCACTGCTTCTAACAACTTTCCTCCCACACCATATATTCTTAATACCTTCCACAGAGCATCTCTATCAACTCTATCATATGCCTTCTCCAGATCCATAAATGCTACATACAAATCCATTTGCTTTTCTAAGTATTTCTCACATACATTCTTCAAAGCAAACACCTGATCCACACATCCTCTACCACTTCTGAAACCACACTGCTCTTCCCCAATCTGATGCTCTGTACATGCCTTCACCCTCTCAATCAATACCCTCCCATATAATTTACCAGGAATACTCAACAAACTTATACCTCTGTAATTTGAGCACTCACTCTTATCCCCTTTGCCTTTGTACAATGGCACTATGCACGCATCCCGCCAATCCTCAGGCACCTCACCATGAGTCATACATACATTAAATAACCTTACCAACCAGTCAACAATACAGTCACCCCCTTTTTTAATAAATTCCACTGCAATACCATCCAAACCTGCTGCCTTGCCGGCTTTCATCTTCCGCAAAGCTTTCACTACCTCTTCTCTGTTTACCAAATCATTTTCCCTAACCCTCTCACTTTGCACACCACCTCGACCAAAACACCCTATATCTGCCACTCTATTATCAAACACATTCAACAAACCTTCAAAATACTCACTCCATCTCCTTCTCACATCACCACTACTTGTTATCACCTCCCCATTTGCGCCCTTCACTGAAGTTCCCATTTGCTCCCTTGTCTTACGCACTTTTTTTTTTTTTTTTCTTTTTCCAAAAAAGGGACAGAGAAGGGGGCCAGATGAGGATATTCCCTCAAAGGCCCAGTCCTCTGTTCTTAACGCTACCTCGCTAATGCGGGAAATGGCGAATAGTTTGATAATTGATAAATATATATATATATATATATATATATATATATATATATATATATATATATATATATATATATATATATATATATATATATACACACAGACATATACGTATATACACATGTACATAATTCATACTGTCTGCCTTTATTGATTCCCATTGCCACCCCGCCACACATGAAATGACAACCCCCTTCCCCCGCATGTGCGCGAAGTAGCCCTAGGAAAAGACAAGAAATGCCACATTCGTTCACACTCAGTCTCTAGCTATCATGTATAATGCACCGAAACCACAGCTCCCTTTCCAGATCCAGGCCTCACAAAACTTTCCATGGTTTACCCCTGCTTCAATCCATTGACAGCACGTCGACCCCGGTATACCACTTCATTCCAATTCACTCTATTCCTTGCACGCCTTTCACCCTCCTGCTTATTCAGGCCCCGATCACTCAGAATCTTTTTCACTCTATCTTTCCACCTCCAATTTGGTCTCCCACTTCTCGTTCCCTCCACCTCCGACACATATATCCTCTTGGTCAATCTTTCCTCACTCATTCTCTCCATGTGACCAAATCATTGCAAAACACCATCTTCTGCTCTCTCAACCACACTCTTTTTATTTCCACACATCTCTCTTACCCTTACGTTACTCACTCGATCAAACCACCTCACACCACACATTGTCCTCAAACATCTCATTTCCAGCACATCCATCCTCCTGCGCACAACTCTATCCATAGCCCACGCCTCGCAACCATACAACATTGTTGGAACCACTATTCCTTCAAACATACCCATTTTTGCTTTCCAAGATATACATATGTATATATATGGTGTTGCTGATGTGTGTTTTCCTGGTTGTTGTTGTTTTTGTTGTTGTTATAAGGAATTGATCGTGTGCTGAGGTGGTAGTGATCGTCGCGGCTGTGTTCAGTGAGCTACACAAAAAATCTAAAAAAATTTCTGAAGCCCTTAGTGACGCCTTTACGGCCCTTGACCCTTACATGTCAGGTCAAAAGGTCAAGGGCCGTGCGTACCCAAGAGCCTTATTGCCCTTCTCTAGAGGTCACTAATCCCTGACGTTGTTGACCGTGGAGGTCACTAGTGTCCTGGTCGGACCACAATAACACTGAGACATTTCCTATCATAATTTCCCCATTATGGCCGAGCGGCCCACATCAATAGCAGGTGCAGCTTGTAGTTTCCCTGACTCTCAGGACAGCTGGGATCCTTGATATCCCGAGCTTTCTTATCATCAGCAAGAGCTGAACATGTCCACCTCCCTCACCATCACGGGCGTGACGTCATGGTACTCACTCAGTGACGTCATTCTGGCAACTCTCACAAATGTGACGATTTATGATCATGACGATTTCCAAACAACTGTTTGTTTACCTCATTAAAATGTGACGGGAAAATGTTGTGTTGAAACTGGTCCAGCCAGATGGTATGTATAGGCTGGGGCTGGAGTTCTAAAGTTAGCAACTGGACTCGTATGAGTTGTAAAGCTAGTAATGTGACTCATATGAGTTCTAAAGCTAGTAACTTGACTCATATGAGTGCTAAAGCTAATATCTTGAATCATGAGTTCTGAAGCTACTACCTTGGCTCATTTGAGTTCTAAGGCTAGTAATTCGACTCACACGAGTTCTAAAGCTAGTAACTTGACTCATGAGTTCCAAAGGTAGTACCTTGACTTATACGAGTTTTGAAGCTAGTAACGTGACTCATATGAGTTCTAATGCTAGTAACTTAACCCGTGAGTTTAATGCTAATAACATGGCTCGTGAGTTTAAAGCTAGCAATTGACTGATAAGAGTTCTAGTGCTAGTAACTTGAATCATGATTTCTAAAGCTAATAACCTCACTCATATGAGTTCCTATAGCTAGTAACTTGAATCGAGTTCTAAAGATAGTAACTTGACTCATGAGTTGTAGAGCTAGTAACTTAAATCATATGAGTTCTAAAGCTAGTAACTTGACTTATATGAGTTTAAAGCTTGTAACAACTTATGAATTCTAAAGCTTGTAAATTGACTCGTATGATTTCTAAAGCTTGTAAATTGACTCGTGTGATTTCTAAAGCAAGCAACTTGACTCAGATCTAAACCTAATAATTCGACTCATGAGTTCTAAAGCTAGTATATTGACGCATAAATTGTAAAGCTATTAACTTGACTCACATGACTTCTAAAGCTAGCGACTTGACTCATATGAGTTTTGAAGCTAGTAACTTGACTCATATGAGTTCTAAAGCTTGTAACTTGAATATTGAGTTCTAAAGTTAGTACCTTGACTCATGACTTCTAAAGCTAGTAACATGACTCGAGCTCTAAACTAGTAACTTGAATCATATCAGTTCTAAAGCCAGTAACTTAACACATGAGTTGTAAATCTAGTAATTTGACTCATATGATTTCTAAAGCTAGAAACTTGACTCATGAGTTCTAAAGCTAGTAACTTGGATCATGAGTTCTAAAACTATGAACTTGACTCATGTGAGTTCTAAACCCAGTTATTCGACTAATGAGTTCTAAAGCTAGAAACTTGACTCATGAGCTCCAAAGCTGGTACCTTGACTTATATGAGTTTTGAAGCTAGTAACATCACTCATATAAGTTTTAATGCTAGTAACTTGGCTCGTTAGTTTAAAGCCAGCAACTTGACTGATAAGAGTTCTAATGCTAGTAACTTGACTCTTGAGTTCTAAAGTCAGTAACTTCACTCATATGAGTTCTAAAGCTTATATGAGTTTAATGATCGTAACTTAGCTCATGAATTCTAAACCTAGTAACTTGACTCATATGAGATCTAAACTTAGTAATTCGACTCATATGAGTTCTAAAGTTAGTAACTTGACTCATGAGTTTTAAAGCTGTTAATTTGACCCATATGAGTTCAAAAGCTAACAACGACGTATAAATTCTAAAGCTAGTAGCTTGGCTCATATGAGTTCTATAAACTAGTAACTTCACCGATGATTTCTATAGCTAGTAACTTGACTCATGAGTTCTAAAGCTAGTAACTTATGAAGTTTGAAGCTAGTAACTTGACTCATGTGAATTCTAAAACTAGTAACTTGACTCATGAGTTATAAAGCTAGTAACTTCTCATATGATGTCTAAAGCTAGTAATTTGACTCATATGAGTTTTGAAGCTAGTAACTTGACTCATATGAGTTCTAAAGCTAGTAACTTGAATCATATGAGTTTAGAGCTAGTAACTTGACTCAATGAGTTTAGAGCGAGTAACCTTACTCATATGAGTTCTGAAGCTATTAACTTTACTCATGAGTACTAAAGCTAGCAACCTGACTGAGTTCTAAAGCTAGTAACTTGACTCATAAGTTTTAAAGCTAGTAACTTGACTCATATGAGTTCTAAAGCTAGTAACTTGAATCATGAGTTTCAAAGCTAGTAACTTAATTCATATGGGTTGTAAAGCTAGTAACTGGATTCATATAATTTCAAAAACCATTAACTTAACTCATGAGATTTAAAACTAGTAGCCTTGCATGAGTTCTGAAGTTAGTAACTTGACTCATGAGTTCTAAAGCTAGTAACTTATCTCACATGAGCTTTAAAGCTAGTAACTTGACTCACATGAGCTTAGAGCTAGTAACTTGATTCATATGAGTTTTGAAGGTAACTACTTGACTTATATGAGTTCTAATGCTAGCAAATTGAATCACGATTTCTATATATAGTAACTTGTCTCATGAGTTCTCAAGCTAGTAACGGCTCTTGAGCTCTGATTTAGTAACTTGACTCATGTGAGTTTTGAAGCGATTAACTTGACTCATGAGTTGTAAAGCTAGTAATTTGACAAATGATTTCTAAAGCTACTAACTTGACTCATGAGTTCTAAAGCTGGTAACCTGACTCATAATTTACAAAGCTAGTATCTTGACTCATGAGCTCTAAAGCTAGTAACTTGATTCATATGAGTTCTGAAGGTAGGGACTTGACTTATATGAGTTCTAATGCTAGTAACTTGAATCATAAGTTCTAAAGATAGTAACTTGTCTCATGAGTTCTTAAGCTAGTAACGACTCTTCCGTTTTAATCCAGTAACTAGACTCAAATGAGTTTTAAAGCAAATAACTTGTAAAGCTGATACTTTCACTCATATGATTTCTAAAGCTAGTAACTTCACTCATGAGTTCTAAAGCTGGTAATGTGACTCATATGAGTTCTAAAGCTATTAACTTGACTCATATGGATTCTAAAGTTATTAACTTGACCCATATGACTTCTAGAAGCTGGTAACTTGACCCATGAGCTGTAAACGTAATAACTTGACTTATGAGTTCTAAAGCTAGTAACTTTATTCATATGAGTTTAGAAGCTAGTAACGTGACTTATTTAAGTTCTAAAACTAGTAACTTGACTCATGAGTTCTAAAGCTAGCAACTTGATTCATATGAGTTCGAAAGCTAGTAACTTCACTCATAAGTTTTAAAGCTAGTAGCTTTACTCACATTAGTTCTAAAGCTAGTATCTTGACTCATGTGAGTTGTAGAGCTAGTAAGTGAACTCATATGAGTTCTAAAACTAGTAACTTAACTTATATGTGGTCTAAAGCTAGAAACCATACATGAGGTCTAAACCTCGTAACTTGACTCATGAGTTCTAAAGCTAGTAACTTAACCCATATGAGTTCTATAGCTAGTAACTTGACTTATATGAGTTTACAGCTGGTAACTTAACTCAAAAGTTCTAAAACTAGTAACTTAACTCATATGAGCTCTGATGGCAGTAACTCGGCTCGTTAGTTTAAAGCTAGCAACTTGACTGATAAGAGTTCTAATGCTGGAAACTTGACTCTTGAGTTCTAAATATAGTAACTTGACTCATGAGTTCTAAAGCTAGTAACTCAAATCATATGAGTTGTTAAGGTAGTAACTTGACTTATATGAGTTTGATTCGTGTAACTTAATTCATGAGTTCTAAAGCTGGTAACTTGATTCATATGACTTCTAAAGCTAGTAACTTCACTCATGAGTTCTATAGTTAAGAACTTGATTGATATGAGTTCGAAAGTTAGTAGCTTGACTCATAGGTTTTAAACCTTGTAACTTGATTCATATGAGTTCTTAAGCTAGTAACCTAAATCATGAGTTGTAAGGCTAGTAACTGGACTCGAGTTTTAAAGTTAGTAATTTGACTCATATGAGTTGTAAAGGTAGTCCCTGGACTCAAATGATTTTTAAAACTAGTATCTTAACTCATTTGAGTTCTAAAGCTAGTAACCTTCTATGAGTTCTAAAGCTAGTAACCTTCTATGAGTTCTAAATCTAGTAACTTGATTCATGAGTTCTAAAGCTAGTAACTTAGCATATATGAGTTCAAAAGTTGGTTACTCGACTCATATGAGTTCTAGAGCTAGTAACTTGCCTCGTGGGTAACTGGTAACTTGACTCATATGAGTTCTAGAAGCTGGTAAATTGAACCATGACTTGTAAAGTTAGTAACGCTTCATATTAGTTCTAAAGCTAGTAACCTAACTCATATGAGTTCTGAAAGCTAGTAACCTAACTCATATGAGTTCTGAAAGCTAGTAACTTGACCCGTGACTTCTAGTGCTAGTAACTGGGCTCGTTATATTAAAGCTAGCAACTTGACTGATAAGAAGTCTAATACTAGTAACTTGACTCTTGAGTTCTGAAGTTAGTAACTTCTGTCATATGAGTTCTAAAGCTAGTAGCCTGAATCGAGTTCTAAAGATAGTAACTTGACTCATGAGTTCTAAAGCTAGTAACTTAAATCATGTGAGGTCTTAAGTTAGTAACTTGACTTATATGAGTTTGATGCGTGTAACTTAACTCATGAGTTCTAAAGCTAGTAACTTGACTCATATGAGTTCTAAAGCTAGTAACTTGATTCATGAGTTTTAAAGCTGGTAACTTGACCCATATAGTTCTAAAGCTACTAACTTGACGTATGAATTCTAAAGTTAGTAACTTGACTCATAAGAGTTCTGAAGCTAGTAATTTGAATCATGAGTTCTAAATGCTAGTGACTTGACTCAGGAGTTCTAACGCCAGTAACTGGACTCATATGATTTCTAAAACTAGTAACTTAACTCATATGAGTTCTAAAGCTAGTAACCTTACATGAGGTCTAGAGTTAGTAACTTGACTCATGAGTTCTAATGCTAGTAACTTGACTTATATGAGTTCTAAAGCTAGTAACTTGACATGAGTTCTAAAGCTAGCAACTTGACTCATTAGTTCAAAAGGTAGTAATTTGACTAATGAGTTCCAAAGCTAGTAACTCTAATCATGAATTCTAAAGCTAATAACTTGACTCTTGATTTCTAAAGCTAGTGATTCGAGTCGTATGAGTTGTAGAGCTAGTGACTGGACTCATAGCTCTAAGACTAGTAACTTAGCACATGATTTCTAAAGCTAGTAACTTGACTCATGAGTTCTAAAGCTAGTAAGTTAACTCATATGAGTTCTAAAGCTTGTAACTTGACTTAAAAGATTAAAGCTAGTAACTTCACTTGTAATTCCTAAAGCTGATAACTTTACTCATATGAGTTCTAAAGCTAGTAACTTGACTTATATTAGTTCCAAATCTAGTAACTTGACTCATGAGTTCTAAAGCTGATAACTTGACTCATATTTGATCGAAAGCTAGTAACTCGACTCATATCAGTTCTAAAGTTAGTGACCTTCACTCATGAGTTCTAAAGTTGGTAACCTAACTCATATGAATCTAAAGCTAGTAACTTGACTCATATGAATTCTAAAGTTAGTAAATTGCGTATGAGTTCTAGAAGCTGGTAACATGACTCATAAGTTTTAAAGCTAATAACATGAATCGAGTTCTAAAGCTAGTAACTTGACTCATGAATTTTGAAGCTAACAATTAAACTCATTGTTGACTGGTTGGTAAGGTTATTTAATGTATGTATGACTCATGGTGAGGTGCCTGAGGATTGGCGGAATGCGTGCGTAGTGCCATTGTACAAAGGCAAAGGGGATAAGAGTGAGTGCTCAAATTACAGAGGTATAAGTTTGTTGAGTATTCCTGGTAAATTATATGGGAGGGTATTGATTGAGAGGGTGAAGGCATGTACAGAGCATCAGATTGGGGAAGAGCAGTGCGGTTTCAGAAGTGGTAGAGGATGTGTGGATCAGGTGTTTGCTTTGAAGAATGTATGTGAGAAATACTTAGAAAAGCAAATGGATTTGTATGTAGCATTTATGGATCTGGAGAAGGCATATGATAGAGTTGATAGAGATGCTCTGTGGAAGGTATTAAGAATATATGGTGTGGGAGGCAAGTTGTTAGAAGCAGTGAAAAGTTTTTATCGAGGATGTAAGGCATGTGTACGTGTAGGAAGAGAGGAAAGTGATTGGTTCTCAGTGAATGTAGGTTTGCGGCAGGGGTGTGTGATGTCTCCATGGTTGTTTAATTTGTTTATGGATGGGGTTGTAAGGGAGGTAAATGCAAGAGTCCTGGAAAGAGGGGCAAGTATGAAGTCTGTTGGGGATGAGAGAGCTTGGGAAGTGAGTCAGTTGTTGTTCGCTGATGATACAGCGCTGGTGGCTGATTCATGTGAGAAACTGCAGAAGCTGGTGACTGAGTTTGGTAAAGTGTGTGGAAGAAGAAAGTTGAGAGTAAATGTGAATAAGAGCAAGGTTATTAGGTACAGTAGGGGTGAGGGTCAAGTCAATTGGGAGGTGAGTTTGAATGGAGAAAAACTGGAGGAAGTGAAGTGTTTTAGATATCTGGGATTGGATCTGTCAGCGGATGGAACCATGGAAGCGGAAGTGGATCATAGGGTGGGGGAGGGGGCGAAAATTTTGGGAGCCTTGAAAAATGTGTGGAAGTCGAGAACATTATCTCGGAAAGCAAAAATGGGTATGTTTGAGGGAATAGTGGTTCCAACAATGTTGTATGGTTGCGAGGCGTGGGCTATGGATAGAGATGTGCGCAGGAGGATGGATGTGCTGGAAATGAGATGTTTGAGGACAATGTGTGGTGTGAGGTGGTTTGATCGAGTAAGTAACGTAAGGGTAAGAGAGATGTGTGGAAATAAAAAGAGCGTGGTTGAGAGAGCAGAAGAGGGTGTTTTGAAATGGTTTGGGCACATGGAGAGAATGAGTGAGGAGAGATTGACCAAGAGGATATATGTGTCGGAGGTGGAGGGAACGAGGAGAAGAGGGAGACCAAATTGGAGGTGGAAAGATGGAGTGAAAAAGATTTTGTGTGATCGGGGCCTGAACATGCAGGAGGGTGAAAGGAGGGCAAGAAATAGAGTGAATTGGAGTCATGTGGTATACAGGGGTTGACGTGCTGTCAGTGGATTGAAGCAAGGCATGTGAAGCGTCTTGGGTAAACCATGGAAAGCTGTGTAGGTATGTATATTTGCGTGTGTGGACGTGTGTATGTACATGTGTATGGGGGGGGGGGGTTGGGCCATTTCTTTCGTCTGTTTCCTTGCGCTACCTCGCAAACGCGGGAGACAGCGACAAAGTATAAAAAAAAAAAAAAAAAAAAAAAAAATTAAACTCATAAGCTAGTAGCTTGACTGATGAGTTCTAAAACTAATAACATGACTCATAGAAGTTCTAAAGCTAGTAACTTGACTCATGAGTTCTAAAGCTGATAACTTGACTCATATGAAATCTTAAGCTAGTAACTCGACTCATATCAATTCTAAAGCCAGTAACCTTCACTCATGAAGGTGACCTGACTCATATGAGTTCTAAAGCTAGTAATTTGACTCATATGAATTCTTAAGTTAGTGACTTGACTCGTGACTTCTAGAAGCTGGTAACGTGACTCATGAGTTCTAAAGCTAATGATATCATTCTTGAGTTCTAAAGCTAGTAAATTGACTCATGAACTTTGGAGCTAATAACTTAACTCATAGGTTCTAAAGCTAGTAACTTGACTGATGAGTTCTAAAGCTAGTAACTTGGCTCATATGAGTTCTAAGGCCAGCAGCTTCATTCATGCGCTCTAAAGTTAGTAATTGGACTGATATGAGTTCTAAAGTTAGTAGCTTGACTCAAGGGTTTTAAACCCGGTAACTTGATTCATATGAGTTCTTAAGCTAGTAACCTAAATCATGAGTTGTAAAGCTAGTAACTGGACTCGAGTTTTAAAGTTAGTAATTTGACTCATATGAGTTGTAAAGGTAGTACCTGGACTCAAATGATTTTTAAAACTAGTATCTTAACTCATTTGAGTTCTAAAGCTAGTAACCTTCTATGAGTTCTAAATCTAGTAACTTGACTCATGAGTTCTAAAGCTAGTGACTTAGCTCATATGAGTTCAAAAGTTGGTTACTCGACTCAGATGAGTTCTGGAGCTAGTAACTTGCCTCATGGGTTTTAGTGCTGGTAACTTGACTCATATGAGTTCTAGCAGCTGGTAAATTGAACCATGACCTGTAAAGTTAGTAACGATTCATATTAGTTCTAAAGCTAGTAACTTAACTCATATGAGTTCTAAAAGCTAGTAACTTGACCCATGACTTCTAAAGCTAGTAACTTGACTCTTATGAGTTCTAAAGCTAGTAACTTGACTCATGAGCTCTAAAGCTAGTAACTTGGCTCATATAAGTTCAAAAGCTAGTAACTTGCATCATGAGTTCTAAAGTTAGTAATTTGACTCGAGTTCTAAAGCTAGTAACTAGACTCTTGAGTTCCAATATAATAACTTGACTCATACGATTTCTAAAGCTAGTCACATGTGTCATGAGTTGTAAGGCTAGTAATTCGACTCATGATTTCTAAAGCTAGTAACTTTACTCATGATTTTTAAACTGGTAACTTGACTCATATGAGTTCTAAGTTATGAACGTGCCTCATATGATATCTAAAGCTAGTAACTTTATTCATGAGTTCTAAAGCTAGTAACTCGAGTCATATGAGTTCTAAAGCTAGTAACTTGAATTATGAGTTCTGGAGCTGGTAACTTGGCTCATATGAGTTTGAAAGCTAGTAACCTGACTTCTATAAATTTTAATGTTAGTAACTTGACTCATATGAGTTCTAGAAGCTGGTAAATTGAACTATGGCTTGTAAAGTTAGTAACGACTCATATGAGTTCTAAAGCTAGTAACTTAACTCATATGAGTTCTAAAAGCTAGTAACTTGACCCGTGACTTTTAAAGCTAGCAGCTTGACTCATATGAGTTCTAAAGCTAGTAACTTACTCATGAATTCCAAAGCTAGTAACTTGACTCATATAAGTTCAAAAGCTAGTAACTTGCATCATGAGTTCTAAAGCTAGTAATTTGACTCTTGAGTTCTAAAGCTAGTAACTACACTTGAGTTCTAATATGATAACTTGACTCATATGATTGCTAAAGCTAGTAACATGACTCATGAGTTGTAAAGCTAGTAATTCGAGTCATATGTTTTCTAAAGCTAGTAACTTGACTCATGATTTTTAAACTAGTAAGTGTACTCTTATGAGTTCTAAGGCTAGGAACTTGACTCATATGATTTCTAAAGCTAGTAACTATATTAATGAGTTCTAAAGCTAGTAACTCGAGTCATATAAGTTCTAAAGCTAGTAACTTGAACCATGACTTCTAAAGCTAGTGACGACTCATATGAATTTAATGTAAGTAACTTTACTCACATGAGTTCTAAAAGCTAGTAACTTGACCCATGCCTTCTAAAACTAATAACTTGACTCATATGAGCTTTACAGCTAGTGACTTGAGTCGTAAGAGTTCAAGAAGCTAGTAACTTGGCTCATGAGCTCTAAAGCTAGTAAGAATACTCATATGAGTTCTAAAGCTAGTATCTTGACTCATATGAGTCTAGAAGATAGTATTTTGACTAATGAGTTCTTAAGCTAGTAACATGGCTTACGATTTCTAAAGCTAGTAACTTGACTCATATTAGTTCTAAAGCTGGTAACGACTCATAAGAGTTTTAGAAGGTAGTAACTTGACTCATGAGTTGTAAAGCTAGTAACGTGACTCATATGAGTTCTAGTAAGTTGGCTCATGAGCTCTAGAAGATAGTAAGTTGACTCTAGTTGTAGAAGATAGTAAGTTGACTCTAGTTCTAGAAGATAGTAAGTTGACTCTAGTTCTAAAGCTAGTGTGACTCATATGAGTTCTAAAGCTAGTAACCTGACTGATCTGAGCTGCAGAAGCTATTAACTTGACTAATATGAGTTCTAAAGCTAGTAACCTGACTGATATGAGTTCTAAAGCTAGTAACCTGACTGATATGAGTTCTAAAGCTGATAAGTTGACTGATATGAGTTTTAGAAGCTAGTGACATGCCTCATATGAATTCTAAAGCTAGTTAATTGACCCATGTGAGTGGAAGAATCTAGTAACTTGACTCACATGAGTTCTAATGCTTGTAACTTGACTTACATGAGTTGTAGAAGCTAGTAACTTGACTCATATGAGTCGTAAAGCTAGTAACGACTGATATAAGTTCTAGAAGCTAGTGACTAACCTAATATGAGTTCTAAAGCTAGTAACTGGACTGATAAGACCTTTAGAAGCTAATAGCTTGACTCATATGAATTTAAAGTTAGTAACTTGGCTTATATGAGTTGTAAAGCGTAGGAACTTGACTCATATGAGTTCTAAAGCTAGTAACTTGACTCATATGAGTTGTAAAGATAGTAGCTGAACTGATATGAGTTCTAGAAGCTCGTGACTTGTCTCATACTAGTTCTAAAACTAATAACTTGACTGGTATGAGTTCTAGAAGCTAGTAACTTGACTCATATGAATTCTAAAGCTAGTAACTTGAATCTTATGAGTTCTAAAGCTAGTAACATGACTCATATGAGTTGTAGAATCTAGAAACTTGACTAAGTGTTCTAAAGCTAGTAATTTGA